>NC_069501.1:542044849-542344849 GCF_027579735.1 Bombina bombina | reverse complement strand
GTCGGCTGATTCAAGATGGACCCGCTCCGCACCGGATGGAAGAAGATCGAAGATGCCGCTTGGAGAAGATGTTTGCCGGTCCGGATGTCCTCTTCTTGCCCGATAGGAGGAAGAC
Source organism: Bombina bombina (assembly GCF_027579735.1). Lineage (NCBI taxonomy): Eukaryota > Metazoa > Chordata > Amphibia > Anura > Bombinatoridae > Bombina > Bombina bombina. The sequence continues at coordinate 542,344,734 of NC_069501.1, read as the reverse complement.
TTTGGAGCCTCTTCTGGACCTCTTCAGCACCGGATGCCAGGACGGATCGGTGATACCTGGATGGTGAAGACAAGGTAGGAAGATCTTCAGGGGCTTAGTGTTAGGTTTATTTAAGGGGGGTTTGGGTTAGATTAGGGGTATGTGGGTGGTGGGTTGTAATGTTGGGGTGGGGGTATTGTATGTTTTTTTTTACAGGCAAAAGAGCTGATTTTCTTGGGGCATGCCCCGCAAAGGGCCCTGTTCAGGGCTGGTAAGGTAAAAGAGCTTTTAACTCTATTAATTTAGAATAGGGTAGGGCATTTTTTTATTTTGGGGGTCTTTGTTATTTTATTAGGGGGCTTAGAGTAGGTGTAATTAGTTTAAAATTGTTGTAATATTTTTCTTATGTTTGTAAATATTTTTTTATTTTTTGTAACTTAGTTCTTTTTTATTTTTTGTACTTTAGTTAGTTTATGTAATTGTAGTTATTTGTAGCAATTGTATTTAATTTATTTATTGATAGTGTAGTGTTAGGTTAATTGTAGGTAATTGTAGGTATTTTATTTAATTAATTTATTGATAGGGTAGTGTTAGGTTTAATTATAACTTAGGTTAGGATTTATTTTACAGGTAATTTTGTAATTATTTTAACTAGGTAACTATTAAATAGTTCTTAACTATTTAATAGCTATTGTATCTGGTTAAAATAATTACAAAGTTGCCTGTAAAATAAATATTAATCCTAAAATAGCTACAATATAATTATAATTTATATTGTAGCTATATTAGGATGTATTTTACAGGTAAGTATTTAGTTTTAAATAGGAATAATTTATTTAATAAGAGTTAATTAATTTCGTTAGATTTAAATTATATTTAACTTAGGGGGGTGTTAGTGTTAGGGTTAGACTTAGCTTTAGGGGTTATCCATTTATTATAGTAGCGGTGAGCTCCGGTCGTCAGATTAGGGGTTAATAATTGAAGTTAGGTGTCGGCGATGTTAGGGAGGGCAGATTAGGGGTTAATACTATTTATGATAGGGTTAGTGAGGCGGGTTAGGGGTTAATAACTTTATTATAGTAGCGCTCAGGTCCGCTCGGCAGATTAGGGGTTAATAAGTGTAGGCAGGTGGAGGCGACGTTGTGGGGGGCAGATTAGGGGTTAATAAATATAATATAGGGGTCGGCGGTGTTAGGGGCAGCAGATTAGGGGTACATAAGGATAACGTAGGTGGCGGCGCTTTGCGGTCGGCAGATTAGGGGTTAATTATTGTAGGTAGCTGGCGGCGACGTTGTGGGGGGCAGGTTAGGGGTTAATAAATATAATACAGGGGTCGGCGGTGTTAGGGGCAGCAGATTAGGGGTACATAAGGATAACGTAGGTGGCGGTCGGCAGATTAGGGGTTAAAAAATTTTAATCGAGTGGCGGCGATGTTGGGGGACCTCGGTTTAGGGGTAAATAGGTAGTTTATGGGTGTTAGTGTACTTTAGGGTACAGTAGTTAAGAGCTTTATGAACCGGCGTTAGCCCAGAAAGCTCTTAACTCCTGCTATTTTCCGGCGGCTGGAGTTTTGTCGTTAGAGCTCTAACGCTCACTTCAGAAACGACTCTAAATACCAGCGTTAGAAAGATCCCATTGAAAAGATAGGATACGCAATTGACGTAAGGGGATCTGCGGTATGGAAAAGTCGCGGCTGAAAAGTGAGCGTTAGACCCTATTTTGAGTGACTCCAAACACCGGCGGTAGCCTAAAACCAGCGTTAGGAGCCTCTAACGCTGGTTTTCATGGCTACCGCCGAACTCTAAATCTAGGCCTTAAGCCTGTGTATAGGAGCATAGATATAAAATTGCAAACTATTTATATATTTTTTTATTTTTTTGCAACTATGTCTCAAACTGAATCTGCCTCAGAAGCTACCATAGAAACTAAGCTGTATAAACATATTTCTACAAAAGGATAAGTGTGTTTGTTGTTAAAGGCTGATCTAACTTCTTTATATGATTACAGCATCGAACGTGATCCCTTTTGCTCATTTTCATATCATTTTCATGTTGCACCAATGGTGCAGAGATTATACTCAGATATCACAACTGATATACTTAAAGGACCAGTCAACACAGTAGATTTGCATAATCAAGAAATGCAAGATAACAAGACAATGCAATAGCACTTAGTCTGAACTTCAAATGAGTAGTAGATTTTTTTTTCTGACAATTTTAAAAGTTATGTCTATTTCCACTCCCCCTGTACCATGTGACAGCCATCAGCCAATCACAAATGCATACACATACCATGTGACAGCCATCAGCCATTCATAAATGCATACACACTTATTCTTGCACATGCTCAGTAGGAGCTGGTGACTCAAAATGTTTAAATATAAAAAGACTGTGCACATTTAGTTAATGGAAGTAAATTGGAAAGTTGTTTAAAATGGCATGCTCTATCTGAATAATGAAAGTTTAATTTTGATTGAGTTTCCCTTTAAATCCCAACACTCAACTCCTTCTGACTTGGTGGTAAAACCATCACCTTATTGTTCAAGGGGCCTCCTTTATTCATCCTACCTTGACTGTGATCACAACAGATGCAAGTCTCACAGGATGGGGAACTATTTGGGGGTCTCTGACAGCACAAGGAGTTTGGAATCCTTGAGAGGCAAGGTTACCATTCAATATCTTAAAAATCTGTGCTATTTTCAGAGCTCTTCAGGCTTGGCCTCTATTAAAAAGAGAATTGTATATTTGGTTTCAGACAATGTCACAACAGTGGCATATGTCAATCATCAAGGGAGGACTCGCAGTCCCCTAGCAATGAAATAAGTATATCTAATACTTTCTTGGGGGGGAATCCAACTCTTGTCTAATCACTAAGATTCATATACCAGGTGTGGACAATTGGCAAACGGATTATCTCAGCCATCAGACATACATCCGGGGGAGTGGTGTCTCCATCCAGATGTGTTCTATCAGCTTGTGCAGATGTGGGGTCTTCCAGACATAGATCTGATGGTGTAACAATCAATCCTGCTTAGTATGATTACAAGATTAGGTATGTAGCACAATATCAATTGAGAGTACTATTACTTGGTAAACCCATATGGATATATGTGCAGTTAATATAAGATTAATGTTTCCCTACAAAAAATACACACTAAAGTATTATCTGCAATATAGGAATCAAAATCAAAAGCAATGTTGGAAATAAGGAGGCTTGTAATAATACAAGAGGATATAGGAATAGGTGAAACTTTCTAATGAATAAGTAAGGAGTAGTTATAATAGAATGCGTAACATGAGATATTAAACACACAGCAAGTAAGTCTTATCCAATGTAGTATTGATAGATTCATATAATGGAGAACTTCTGCAGATAAAGTTATAAATGCAAACGTGGTAATGTACCTTGAAAACTGTGAGTGCGGTAAGTAAGAACAAACACTTCCGGGTTCTGTAGGCTGCGGGTGCAGCAGCAGTTGAGACACGCTGAAGCCGGCTAACAGTCAGCGTGTGACGTCACGATTCTCCGGTGCAGCAGAAATCAACATAATGATAATATAACAGAACAAATAAGTTTAACAGTTTAGAGCTTCAATAACCGGTTATTCTTTATGGCTGACAGACTTGTTTTGTAAAATAATATGAGCTGATAAGATGGAACAGGTAACGTAACTCCACAAATTAAAGACAGTCTTGAATAAATGAAAGTACTTGCCAAAGTAAGATTTCCAAAAGATGTTGCAACAGGCTGGAAATAAATATGAGATCCGTAGTAGGAAGAACTTGAATGAGATAACTTGAGTTGTTGATAAGTTAAGATTCAATTATAACCTTCCAGAGATCTGAGAGGCTCAGTGTTACTCTGAGGAAAATAACAAAATACTAAGCAAGGTGTGTTTAGTGAACAGGTGTTTTATGGGAGTAAGTAAGATATGATTGGTTGAATTCTAATTAAGGAAACAGTACACCCAAAAGCCTGACATGACTCCCCCCTCAAACAAGCTGATCCTCAGCTTGAAGTCTGGGGCGATCTGGATATCTCCTGTGGAATTGGGAAACAAGTCGAGGAGCATTAAGATTAGATGCGGGTTCCCAGGAGTCATCTTCCTCTGAGTACCCCTTCCACCTAATTAAATATTCCAGAATACCCTTGGAAAACCTTGAATCAAGTACTTCTTTCACCTCATAGACTTCTGAGTCTTGGATGGAAGTGGTCGGCAGTAATTGGGGTGTGTTATTTCTAGTAGGAACGTATGGTTTGAGGAGGGAAACATGGAAAGTCGGATGTATTCTCATAGATGATGGTAAATCCAGAGTGACTGCATTCTGATTTATTACCCTAGTAATAGGGTAAGGTCCACAGAATTTTTGTGTCATTTTCCTACTAGGAAGATGTAGCTTTAGGTTTTTCGTTGACAACCATACCTGGTCTCCAATTTGATATGAAGGTGGTTGTCTGTGTCTCAAATCATAATAGTGCTTTTGGGAAGTCTGAGCTTTTGAAATGTTTTCCTTGATAACCTGACAATTGTCTAGAAGTGCATTATTCCATTCATCTACCAGAGGAGAATTGGAAGGAGTAGTACTAACTGAAGTGATGGTTGGATGGTACCCATAATTTGCGAAGAATGGAGATAATTTTGTGGATGAATTGGTTAGATTATTGTAGGAAAATTCAGTGAAGGGTAAGTATGTTATCCAATTGTCTTGCTGGTAGGAACAAAAACATCGTAGGTACTCATCTAACCATTGATTGATTCTTTCAACCTGTCCGTTTGCTTGTGGATGAAATGCAGTTGTGTATTGATGGGTTATGTTAAGAGATTGACAGAGACTTTTCCAGAATTTAGATGTGAACTGGGATCCCCTGTCAGATATCAAAACTGTTGGTACCCCATGAAGCCGAATCACATGTTGTATAAATAAGTTAGCTGTTTCTGCTGAAGTGGGAAGCTTATGAAATGGAATAAAATGCGACATTTTGGTGAAACTATCAACAACTACCATGATAGTGGTATAATTCTTTGATGGAGGTAGATCCACAATGAAGTCAACTCCTACTTGTTTCCAGGGTCTGTCAGATGTTGGAATTGATATTAAAAGTCCATAAGGTAATTTCCGCTCAGTTTTGCATACTTGACAAGTAACACAACTTTTTATATAACCTGAAACAGTTTCCTTCAAATGAGGCCACCAATATGTCCTTGTTATAAGTTCGATGGTGCGTGATTCCCCTGGATGTCCAGCTAAGGGTGAATCATGGTGATGTTGTAAGATTTTTTGTCTCAATTCTTTAGGAATATAAATCATATTCTTGTAGTAGTATAATCCGTCTTTCAATTCCAAAGGAACCTTAGTGTCAGTAGGTGAATTTTTTGAAGAGTTCTTTATATCAGTTAGAAAGTCTGAAGTTAATCCGATGAAGCGTTCAGGAGAAATTATAGCAGTAGGATTTTCGTTAGGAATAGGTTCGGAAAGTTGTCGAGAGAGTGCATCCGCTTTTCCATTTTTGTTTGCTGGGCGGTATAGGATTTGAAAGTCGAATCTTGCAAAGTAAAGACTCCACCGTACCTGTCTAGCTGATAGAGTCTTGTTATTTTGCAGATATTGGAGGTTTTTGTGGTCCGTGTAAATTATGAAGGGCATTTTTGCACCTTCTAGTAGGTGTCTCCAAAATTCTAAGGATTTACGGATGGTGAGTAATTCTTTGTCTCCTATTGCGTAATTCCTCTCTGCTGATGTCATACTTTTTGAAAAGTAGGAGATTGGATGTAGAGGATCTTTGGGTGTTTTCTGTTGTGAAAGTACTGCCCCAATCGCAAAGTCTGAGGAATCAACTTCCAATACGTATTGTAAATCAACATTCGGAAATTTGAGTATGGGTGCTTCTGTGAAAGTTTGTTTCAAGAAGTCAAATACTTTGGAATGACTTTGATTCCAATGGAATTGTTGGGTTGAACCAGTAAGTTGTGTGAGTGGTCTCACTATTGATGAGAAATTCTTTATAAATTTTCTGTAATAATTGGCAAACCCCAAAAACCTTTGGAGAGACTTCTTATCTTTAGGAGTTGGCCAATTTTTCACTGAATCAACCTTCTCGGTTTGCATTTGGATACCAGCAGGAGATATAGTATAGCCTAAGAATGAGATAGTGGTATTGTGGAATGAACACTTTTCTAATTTGGCATATAGTTTATGTGTTTGTAACCGAGCTAATACCCAACGGACATGTTTTATATGTTCTGGCAAATTGTTGGAGTAAATTAAGATGTCGTCTAAGTATACTACTAGACATATGTCTAATAAATCCCGGAAGATATCATTAATAAAGTGTTGGAACGTTGCGGGGGCATTACAGAGACCGAATGGCATCACTAGGTACTCATAGAGTCCATACCGAGTTCTGAATGCTGTGAGCCATTCGTCTCCTTCTCTTATACGTATGAGATTGTATGCCCCACGCAAGTCCAACTTAGTAAAGATGGTAGCATTACTTAATCTTTCAATTAATTCCGGTATGAGAGGTAACGGATATCGGTTTTTTACCGTCCGTTTATTAAGCTCTCGGTAATCTATTATCGGCCTGAGGGAAGTGTCTTTGTTGGTTACAAAGAACATTCCAGCTGCTGTGGGTGAAGATGAGGGTCTGATAAAACCCTTTCGAAGATTATCTTGTAGGTATTGTTTTAGATGTAACAACTCAGGGTGACTCAATGGATACAAATGACCAACCGGTAATGTTGCACCTGGAATTAATTCAATTGGGCAATCATAAACCCGATGGGGTGGAAGAGTTTCTGCCTCAACTTTACTAAAGACCTCTATGAAGTCCTGGTATGGTTCCGGTATTTGAATCTGTTCTAATTCTGTGTGTAGTATTTTATGATGTGGGAAGCATGTGTTTTCACAGAATTTTGATTGGAAGGCAACAGTTAAAGTAGACCAATCTATATAGGGATTGTGTGTCTGAAGCCAGTATAACCCTAATACTATAGGAAAATGAGGTGATGGAATTACATCGAATGTTATATATTCGGTGTGGCCATCTTCAGTAATAACTAATATAGGTACTGTGTTGTGAGTTATAGGACTATTTGCAATCACAGAGCCATCAATAACTTTGATTGAGACTGGTGTTTTCTTTAATACAATAGGTATTTTATTTTTCAATACAGTAGATTTGTCTATAAAGTTTCCAAAGGCTCCAGAGTCAACGATGGCAGAAGTAGACAATCTATTAAGGTCCCACTGCAAAAGGAGAGATAGTTTGCAATAAGAAATTTGTTTATCTATACTTTGAGTATTGTTAATATGAACAAACTTACTCTTTTTATTTTTTTGTAATGTTGGACAGTTCATAACTGTATGACTGGGATTTGCACAATACATACAGAGGTGATTAGTTCTTCTTCTTATCCTTTCTTCAGGGGTTAATGGTCCACGTATAACTCCTATTTCCATGGGGGTGACATGCTCCGTTGGAGGTGATTTTATATGTGCAGAGGTGGACATAGTGGCTTTAAATGTTGGATCTGAATAACCACGTTCAGCTTTGCGTTCCCTGAGCCTCCGGTCGATTTGGGTTGAGACTTTTATTAATGCATCCAGGGTACTTGGAAGCTCTATACGTGCTAGCTCATCCTTGACAGGATCAGACAGTCCCAATCTAAATTGGTTTCTGAGCGAAACCAAACTCCATGCTGAGTCTGATGCGTACAGCTTAAATTCAGTGGTATATTCCTCCACTGTCTTTTTTCCTTGTTTTAAGCTCCTCATCTTTTGTTCAGCCGTTAGTTGAATGTCAGTATCTCTATATAGCTCATCCATAGCTTGGAAAAAATTTGTTAGTGAATCTAGTAGGGGGTCATTTGTTTCACACAAATGATCTGCCCAAATTCTGGGTTCAGATCTTAGAAAAGATATTGTGGACAAAACCCTTACCCTGTCAGTGGGGTAAGTTTTTGGTTTTAAATTGAAGAGCAGGTAGCAGGCATTTTTAAACTGCCTATAGGTTTTCCTATTACCATTATATAATTCTGGCAAGCTTATCTGTGGTTCAGAACTGGGGGTTTGTTGTTCTTTTACCTCCTTTATAAGCTCTCTGAGAACCTGATTTTCTAGCTGTAAGTCCAGGATAGCCTGTCCCATTTTGTCTACCTTTTGACTCAGGTTATAGACTACTTGGGGAATTTCAGCAGGTTCCATTTTCTTTTAGGGCTTAGTATTATGTAACAATCAATCCTGCTTAGTATGATTACAAGATTAGGTATGTAGCACAATATCAATTGAGAGTACTATTACTTGGTAAACCCATATGGATATATGTGCAGTTAATATAAGATTAATGTTTCCCTACAAAAAATACACACTAAAGTATTATCTGCAATATAGGAATCAAAATCAAAAGCAATGTTGGAAATAAGCAGGCTTGTAATAATACAAGAGGATATAGGAATAGGTGAAACTTTCTAATGAATAAGTAAGGAGTAGTTATAATAGAATGCGTAACATGAGATATTAAACACACAGCAAGTAAGTCTTATCCAATGTAGTATTGATAGATTCATATAATGGAGAACTTCTGCAGATAAAGTTATAAATGCAAACGTGGTAATGTACCTTGAAAACTGTGAGTGCGGTAAGTAAGAACAAACACTTCCGGGTTCTGTAGGCTGCGGGTGCAGCAGCAGTTGAGACACGCTGAAGCCGGCTAACAGTCAGCGTGTGACGTCACGATTCTCCGGTGCAGCAGAAATCAACATAATGATAATATAACAGAACAAATAAGTTTAACAGTTTAGAGCTTCAATAACCGGTTATTCTTTATGGCTGCCACAGACTTGTTTTGTAAAATAATATGAGCTGATAAGATGGAACAGGTAACGTAACTCCACAAATTAAAGACAGTCTTGAATAAATGAAAGTACTTGCCAAAGTAAGATTTCCAAAAGATGTTGCAACAGGCTGGAAATAAATATGAGATCCGTAGTAGGAAGAACTTGAATGAGATAACTTGAGTTGTTGATAAGTTAAGATTCAATTATAACCTTCCAGAGATCTGAGAGGCTCAGTGTTACTCTGAGGAAAATAACAAAATACTAAGCAAGGTGTGTTTAGTGAACAGGTGTTTTATGGGAGTAAGTAAGATATGATTGGTTGAATTCTAATTAAGGAAACAGTACACCCAAAAGCCTGACATGACTCCCCCCTCAAACAAGCTGATCCTCAGCTTGAAGTCTGGGGCGATCTGGATATCTCCTGTGGAATTGGGAAACAAGTCGAGGAGCATTAAGATTAGATGCGGGTTCCCAGGAGTCATCTTCCTCTGAGTACCCCTTCCACCTAATTAAATATTCCAGAATACCCTTGGAAAACCTTGAATCAAGTACTTCTTTCACCTCATAGACTTCTGAGTCTTGGATGGAAGTGGTCGGCAGTAATTGGGGTGTGTTATTTCTAGTAGGAACGTATGGTTTGAGGAGGGAAACATGGAAAGTCGGATGTATTCTCATAGATGATGGTAAATCCAGAGTGACTGCATTCTGATTTATTACCCTAGTAATAGGGTAAGGTCCACAGAATTTTTGTGTCATTTTCCTACTAGGAAGATGTAGCTTTAGGTTTTTCGTTGACAACCATACCTGGTCTCCAATTTGATATGAAGGTGGTTGTCTGTGTCTCAAATCATAATAGTGCTTTTGGGAAGTCTGAGCTTTTGAAATGTTTTCCTTGATAACCCGAAAATTGTCTAGAAGTGCATTATTCCATTCATCTACCAGAGGAGAATTGGAAGGAGTAGTACTAACTGAAGTGATGGTTGGATGGTACCCATAATTTGCGAAGAATGGAGATAATTTTGTGGATGAATTGGTTAGATTATTGTAGGAAAATTCAGCGAAGGGTAAGTATGTTATCCAATTGTCTTGCTGGTAGGAACAAAAACATCGTAGGTACTCATCTAACCATTGATTGATTCTTTCAACCTGTCCGTTTGCTTGTGGATGAAATGCAGTTGTGTATTGATGGGTTATGTTAAGAGATTGACAGAGACTTTTCCAGAATTTAGATGTGAACTGGGATCCCCTGTCAGATATCAAAACTGTTGGTACCCCATGAAGCCGAATCACATGTTGTATAAATAAGTTAGCTGTTTCTGCTGAAGTGGGAAGCTTATGAAATGGAATAAAATGCGACATTTTGGTGAAACTATCAACAACTACCATGATAGTGGTATAATTCTTTGATGGAGGTAGATCCACAATGAAGTCAACTCCTACTTGTTTCCAGGGTCTGTCAGATGTTGGAATTGATATTAAAAGTCCATAAGGTAATTTCCGCTCAGTTTTGCATACTTGACAAGTAACACAACTTTTTATATAACCTGAAACAGTTTCCTTCAAATGAGGCCACCAATATGTCCTTGTTATAAGTTCGATGGTGCGTGATTCCCCTGGATGTCCAGCTAAGGGTGAATCATGGTGATGTTGTAAGATTTGTTGTCTCAATTCTTTAGGAATATAAATCATATTCTTGTAGTAGTATAATCCGTCTTTCAATTCCAAAGGAACCTTAGTGTCAGTAGGTGAATTTTTTGAAGAGTTCTTTATATCAGTTAGAAAGTCTGAAGTTAATCCGATGAAGCGTTCAGGAGAAATTATAGCAGTAGGATTTTCGTTAGGAATAGGTTCGGAAAGTTGTCGAGAGAGTGCATCCGCTTTTCCATTTTTGTTTGCTGGGCGGTATAGGATTTGAAAGTCGAATCTTGCAAAGTAAAGACTCCACCGTACCTGTCTAGCTGATAGAGTCTTGTTATTTTGCAGATATTGGAGGTTTTTGTGGTCCGTGTAAATTATGAAGGGCATTTTTGCACCTTCTAGTAGGTGTCTCCAAAATGCTAAGGATTTACGGATGGCGAGTAATTCTTTGTCTCCTATTGCGTAATTCCTCTCTGCTGATGTCATACTTTTTGAAAAGTAGGAGATTGGATGTAGAGGATCTTTGGGTGTTTTCTGTTGTGAAAGTACTGCCCCAATCGCAAAGTCTGAGGAATCAACTTCCAATACGTATTGTAAATCAACATTCGGAAATTTGAGTATGGGTGCTTCTGTGAAAGTTTGTTTCAAGAAGTCAAATACTTTGGAATGACTTTGATTCCAATGGAATTGTTGGGTTGAACCAGTAAGTTGTGTGAGTGGTCTCACTATTGATGAGAAATTCTTTATAAATTTTCTGTAATAATTGGCAAACCCCAAAAACCTTTGGAGAGACTTCTTATCTTTAGGAGTTGGCCAATTTTTCACTGAATCAACCTTCTCGGTTTGCATTTGGATACCAGCAGGAGATATAGTATAGCCTAAGAATGAGATAGTGGTATTGTGGAATGAACACTTTTCTAATTTGGCATATAGTTTATGTGTTTGTAACCGAGCTAATACCCAACGGACATGTTTTATATGTTCTGGCAAATTGTTGGAGTAAATTAAGATGTCGTCTAAGTATACTACTAGACATATGTCTAATAAATCCCGGAAGATATCATTAATAAAGTGTTGGAACGTTGCGGGGGCATTACAGAGACCGAATGGCATCACTAGGTACTCATAGAGTCCATACCGAGTTCTGAATGCTGTGAGCCATTCGTCTCCTTCTCTTATACGTATGAGATTGTATGCCCCACGCAAGTCCAACTTAGTAAAGATGGTAGCATTACTTAATCTTTCAATTAATTCCGGTATGAGAGGTAACGGATATCGGTTTTTTACCGTCCGTTTATTAAGCTCTCGGTAATCTATTATCGGCCTGAGGGAAGTGTCTTTGTTGGTTACAAAGAACATTCCAGCTGCTGTGGGTGAAGATGAGGGTCTGATAAAACCCTTTCGAAGATTATCTTGTAGGTATTGTTTTAGATGTAACAACTCAGGGTGACTCAATGGATACAAATGACCAACCGGTAATGTTGCACCTGGAATTAATTCAATTGGGCAATCATAAACCCGATGGGGTGGAAGAGTTTCTGCCTCAACTTTACTAAAGACCTCTATGAAGTCCTGGTATGGTTCCGGTATTTGAATCTGTTCTAATTCTGTGTGTAGTATTTTATGATGTGGGAAGCATGTGTTTTCACAGAATTTTGATTGGAAGGCAACAGTTAAAGTAGACCAATCTATATAGGGATTGTGTGTCTGAAGCCAGTATAACCCTAATACTATAGGAAAATGAGGTGATGGAATTACATCGAATGTTATATATTCGGTGTGGCCATCTTCAGTAATAACTAATATAGGTACTGTGTTGTGAGTTATAGGACTATTTGCAATCACAGAGCCATCAATAACTTTGATTGAGACTGGTGTTTTCTTTAATACAATAGGTATTTTATTTTTCAATACAGTAGATTTGTCTATAAAGTTTCCAAAGGCTCCAGAGTCAACGATGGCAGAAGTAGACAATCTATTAAGGTCCCACTGCAAAAGGAGAGATAGTTTGCAATAAGAAATTTGTTTATCTATACTTTGAGTATTGTTAATATGAACAAACTTACTCTTTTTATTTTTTTGTAATGTTGGACAGTTCATAACTGTATGACTGGGATTTGCACAATACATACAGAGGTGATTAGTTCTTCTTCTTATCCTTTCTTCAGGGGTTAATGGTCCACGTATAACTCCTATTTCCATGGGGGTGACATGCTCCGTTGGAGGTGATTTTATATGTGCAGAGGTGGACATAGTGGCTTTAAATGTTGGATCTGAATAACCACGTTCAGCTTTGCGTTCCCTGAGCCTCCGGTCGATTTGGGTTGAGACTTTTATTAATGCATCCAGGGTACTTGGAAGCTCTATACGTGCTAGCTCATCCTTGACAGGATCAGACAGTCCCAATCTAAATTGGTTTCTGAGCGAAACCAAACTCCATGCTGAGTCTGATGCGTACAGCTTAAATTCAGTGGTATATTCCTCCACTGTCTTTTTTCCTTGTTTTAAGCTCCTCATCTTTTGTTCAGCCGTTAGTTGAATGTCAGTATCTCTATATAGCTCATCCATAGCTTGGAAAAAATTTGTTAGTGAATCTAGTAGGGGGTCATTTGTTTCACACAAATGATCTGCCCAAATTCTGGGTTCAGATCTTAGAAAAGATATTGTGGACAAAACCCTTACCCTGTCAGTGGGGTAAGTTTTTGGTTTTAAATTGAAGAGCAGGTAGCAGGCATTTTTAAACTGCCTATAGGTTTTCCTATTACCATTATATAATTCTGGCAAGCTTATCTGTGGTTCAGAACTGGGGGTTTGTTGTTCTTTTACCTCCTTTATAAGCTCTCTGAGAACCTGATTTTCTAGCTGTAAGTCCAGGATAGCCTGTCCCATTTTGTCTACCTTTTGACTCAGGTTATAGACTACTTGGGGAATTTCAGCAGGTTCCATTTTCTTTTAGGGCTTAGTATTATGTAACAATCAATCCTGCTTAGTATGATTACAAGATTAGGTATGTAGCACAATATCAATTGAGAGTACTATTACTTGGTAAACCCATATGGATATATGTGCAGTTAATATAAGATTAATGTTTCCCTACAAAAAATACACACTAAAGTATTATCTGCAATATAGGAATCAAAATCAAAAGCAATGTTGGAAATAAGCAGGCTTGTAATAATACAAGAGGATATAGGAATAGGTGAAACTTTCTAATGAATAAGTAAGGAGTAGTTATAATAGAATGCGTAACATGAGATATTAAACACACAGCAAGTAAGTCTTATCCAATGTAGTATTGATAGATTCATATAATGGAGAACTTCTGCAGATAAAGTTATAAATGCAAACGTGGTAATGTACCTTGAAAACTGTGAGTGCGGTAAGTAAGAACAAACACTTCCGGGTTCTGTAGGCTGCGGGTGCAGCAGCAGTTGAGACACGCTGAAGCCGGCTAACAGTCAGCTTGTGACGTCACGATTCTCCGGTGCAGCAGAAATCAACATAAGGATAATATAACAGAACAAATAAGTTTAACAGTTTAGAGCTTCAATAACCGGTTATTCTTTATGGCTGCCACAGACTTGTTTTGTAAAATAATATGAGCTGATAAGATGGAACAGGTAACGTAACTCCACAAATTAAAGACAGTCTTGAATAAATGAAAGTACTTGCCAAAGTAAGATTTCCAAAAGATGTTGCAACAGGCTGGAAATAAATATGAGATCCGTAGTAGGAAGAACTTGAATGAGATAACTTGAGTTGTTGATAAGTTAAGATTCAATTATAACCTTCCAGAGATCTGAGAGGCTCAGTGTTACTCTGAGGAAAATAACAAAATACTAAGCAAGGTGTGTTTAGTGAACAGGTGTTTTATGGGAGTAAGTAAGATATGATTGGTTGAATTCTAATTAAGGAAACAGTACACCCAAAAGCCTGACAGATGGCCTCTCATCTAAACAAGAAACTTCCCACATACCTCTTCAGGTCCAGGGATCCTCAGGCAGAATTGATGGCTGCCCATTTTTCCATCCGGATCTCAAATCTCTAAATTTGAAGTCATGGAAATTGAATGCTTGGTCCTTAGTCATAGAGGTTTCTCGGACTCTGTGATTAACACTATGATACAGACTCATAAGCCTATTTCAAGGAAAATATATCTTTCGGGTTGGAAAACCTATATTTCATGGTGTCCCACTCATGATTATTCTTGGCATTCTTTTAGCATTCCTAGGATTCTGTAGTTTTTTTCAGGATGGTTTGGATAAAGGTTTTTCTGCCAATACTTTGAAAGGACAAATCTCTGCTCTTTCTGTTTTATTTCACAGAAAGATTGCTAATCTTCCTGATGTTTACTGTTTTGTACAGGCTTGCAGTGATACTTAACAGCTTTGCTGTGGTGCTCTTTGCCTCCTCCTGCTGGTCAGGAGTGATATTCCCAACAGTAATTGCTTATCCGTGGACTCACCGTGTCAAGAAAGAAAGAAATTTATCAGGTAAGCATAAATCTTGTTTTTGCTTATGCATAACTGTTAGCGCTCCACTCGTAAGTTGGCCATCAATGTCCATGGTCTCAGCTCTCATTTAAGCAAATGTGAAACTTAAACTCTTTTGCACCTAAAAAAATGTATCTTCTGTTTCCTAAAATGGAAAATCCTGGGTAAGTTGGTAAATTCATGCAATGCATTGGGGAGAGTTTAAATTTTACACTGAGTGATGACAACAGGAATTTCACTGCTTTTTAACATTTGATTGTTCAACAGTATTTTAGGATTAAACACATTCTGCTAGATTACGAGTTTGGCGTTAGCCTTTAAAAGCAGCATTAACGGGTCCTAATGCTGCTTTTTAACGCCCGCTGGTATTACAAGTCAGGTAGGTACAGATGTACCGCTCGCTTTTTTTCCACGACTTTTCCATACCGCAAATCCCCTTACGTCAATTGCGTATCCTATCTTTTTAATGGGATTTTCCTAACGCTGGTATTACAAGTCTTGGAAGAAGTGAGCGGTACAGCCTCTACCTCCAAGACTCCTACCGCCTTTAAAAGTCAGTAGTTAAGAGTTTTATGGGCTAACGCCGGAACATAAAGCTCTTAACTAAAGTGCTAAAAAGTACACTAACACCCATAAACTACCTATTAACTCCTAAACCGAGGCCCCCCCACATCGCAAACACTATATTATAAATTTTTAACCCCTAATCTGCCGACCGGACATCGCCGCCACCTACGTTATACTTATGAACCCCTAATCTGCTGCCCCTAACATCGCCGACACCTACATTATATTTATTAACCCCTAATCTGCCGCCCCCAACGTCGCTGCAACCTACCTACACTTCTTAACCCCTAATCTGCTGACCGGACATTGCCACCACTATAATAAATGTATTAACCCCTAAACCGCCGCACTCCCGCCTTGCAAACACTATAATACATTTTATTAACCCCTAATCTGCTGTCCCTAACATCGCCGCCACCTACCTACAATTATTAACACCTAATCTGCCGCCCCCAACGTCGCCGCTACTATAATAAAGTTATTAACCCCTAAACCTAAGTCTAACCCTAACCCTAACACCCCCTAACTTAAATATAATTTAAATACATCGAAATAAAATTACTATAATTAAATAAATTAATCCTATTTAAAACTAAATACTTACCTATAAAATAAACCCTAATATAGATACAATATAACTAATAGTTACATTGTAGCTATTTTAGGATTTATATTTATTTTACAGGCAACTTTGTATTTATTTTAACTAGGTACAATAGCTATTAAATAGTTAATAACTATTAAATAGCTACCTAGTTAAAATAATTGCAACATTACCTGTAATCAATAAATTAATTAAATAAATTAACTACAATTATCTAACATAAAATACAATTAAATAAACTAAACTATATTACAAAAAAAAACAAACACTAAATTACAAAAAATAAAAAAATATTACAAGAATTTTAATCTAATTACACCTAATCTAATCCCCCTAATAAAATAAAAAAGCCCCTCAAAATAAGAAAATTCCCTACCCTATACTAAATTACAAAAGTAATCAGCTCTTTTACCAGCCCTTAAAAGGGCTTTTTGCGGGGCATTGCCCCAAAGTAATCAGCTCTTTTACCTGTAAAAAAAAATACAAGACCCCCCCAACATTAAAACCCACCACCCACACACCCCTACTCTAAAACCCACCCAATCCCCCCTTAAATAAAACTAAATTTATGCTTACCTGATAAATTACTTTGTTTTACGATATGACGAGTCCACGGATTTCATCCTTACTTGTGGGATATTAACCTCCTGCTAACAGGAAGTGGCAAAGAGCACCACAGCAGAGCTGTATATATAGCCCCTCCCCTTCCCCTCCACCCTCAGTCATTCGGCCGAAGGTATAGGAAGAGAAAGTGGAAAGGCTAAAAGGTGCAGAGGTGACTGAAGTTTACAAAAAATATAAAGAAAAACTGTCTTAAAAAGAACAGGGTGGGCCGTGGACTCGTCATATCGTAAAAGAAAGTAATTTATCAGGTAAGCATAAATTTAGTTTTCTTTTACAAAGATATGACGAGTCCACGGCTTTCATCCTTACTTGTGGGAAACCAATACCAAAGCAATAGGACACGGATGAAAGGGAGGGACAAGAAAGGAACCTAAACGGAAGGCACCACTGCTTGAAGAACCTTTCTCCCAAAGATAGCCTCAGAAGAAGCAAAACTATCAAATTTGTAAAATTTGGAAAAAGTGTGAAGGGACGACCAAGTCACAGCCTTACAAATCTGTTCCACAGATGCATAGTTTTTAAAAGCCCATGTGGAAGCCACAGCCCTAGTAGAATGAGCCGTAATTCTTTCAGGAGGCTGCTGTCCAGCAGTCTCATATGCCAGGCGGATGATACTTCTCAGCCAAAAAGAAAAAGAGGTAGCCGTAGCTTTCTGACCCCTACGCTTTCCAGAATAAGCAATGAATAATGAAGATGATTGACGGAAATCCTTAGTTGCCTGTAAGTAAAACTTTAAGGCACGGCCCACGTCCAAGTTATGTAACAGACGCTCCTTCTTAGAAGAAGGATTAGGACACAAGGAAGGAACAACAATTTCCTGATTAATATTCTTATTCGAAACAACCTTAGGAAGTAACCCAGGTTTGGTACGTAAAACCACCTTATCAGAATGAAATATGAGATAAGGCGAATCACACTGTAATGCTGAAAGCTCAAACTCTTCGAGCAGAAGAAATAGCAACCAAAAACAGAACTTTCCAAGATAATAGTTTAATATCTATGGAATGCATAGGTTCAAACGGAACCCCTTGCAGAACTCGAAGAACTAAATTCAAACTCCAGGGAGGAGTAATAGGTCTAAATACAGGCTTAATTCTAGATAGAGCCTGACAAAAAGACTGAACATCTGATACATTTGCCAAACGCTTGTGAAACAGAATTGACAAAGCTGAAATTTGTCCCTTTAAGGAACTTGCTGATAACCCTTTCTCCAATCCTTCTTGGAGAAAAGACAAAATCCTAGGAATCCTAACTTTACTCCATGAGTAACCCTTGGATTCACACCAATAAAGATATTTACGCCATATCTTATGATAGATCTTTCTAGTGACAGGCTTTCTAGCCTGTATCAAGTATTGATAACTGAATCAGAGAATCCTCACTTCGATAAAATCAAGTGTTCAATCTCCATGCAGTCAGCTGCAGAGAAATAAGATTTGGATGTTGGAAAGGACCTTGAATGAGAAGGTCCTGTCTCAACGTAAGTTTCCACGGTGGCAGATAGTACATGTCCACTAGATCCGCATACCAAGTCCTGCATGGCCACGCAGGCGCTATCAGGATCACTGAAGCTCTCTCCTGTTTGATTCGAGCAATCACGCGTGCGAGGAGAGGAAACGGCGGAAACACATAAGCTAGGCTGAACAACCAAGGTACTGCCAAGGCATCTATCAGTTTGGCCTGAGGATCCCTTGACTGGGATCCGTATCTTGGAAGCTTGGCATGCTGACGAGATGCCATCAAATCCAATTCCAGTCTGCCCCATCTGAGAATCAATGAGGCAAATACCTCTGGGTGAAGTTCCCACTCCCCTGGATGAAAAGTCTGTCGACTTAGAAAATCTGCTTCCCAGTTCTCTACCTCTTGGATGTTGATCGCTGACAGATGACAAGAGTGGGGCTCTGCCCAACTGATTATCTTGGATACTTCTATCATCACTAAGGAACTCCTTGTTCCCCCCTGATGATTGACATATGCCACAGTCGTTATGTTGTCTGACTGGAATCTGATGAATTTGGCTGAAGCCAACTGAGGCCACGCTTGAAGCGCATTGAATATTGCTCTCAGTTCCAGAATATTCATTGGAAGTAGAGACTCCACCTGAGTCCAAACACCCTGAGCCTTCAGGGAGTTCCAAACTGCATCCCAGCCTAGAAGGCTGGCATCTGTTGTCACTATTACCCACGAGGGTCTGCGGAAACAAGTCCCCTGGGACAGATGATCTGGCGACAACCACCAAAGAAGAGAGTTTCTGGTCTCTTGATCCAGAATTATCTTTGGAGATAAATCCGCATAATTCCCATTCCACTGACCGAGAATGCACAGTTGCAGTGGTCTGAGATGAAAGCGAGCAAACGGAACGATGTCCATTGCCGCTACCATTAATCCGATTACCACCATACACTGAGCCACTGATGGCCGAGGAATGGACAGAAGTGCTCGGCAAGTATTCAAAATCTTTGATTTTCTGACCTCCGTCAGAAATACTTTCATGGCTACCGAGTCTATCAGAGTTCCAAGAAAGGAACCCTTGTCTGTGGAACAAGTGAACTCTTCTCTATGTTCACCTTTCAGCCGTGAGTTCTCAGAAAAGACAACACTGTGTCCATGTGAGATTTTGTCAGATGATATGTTGACGCCTGAATCAGAATATCGTCCAGATAAGGCACCACCGCTATCCCTTGCGGTCTGAGAGCCGCCAAAAGAGACCCTAGAACCTTTGTGAAGATTCTGGGTGCTGTGACCAACCCGAAAGGAAGAGCCACAAACTTTTGTTTGTCCAAGAAGGCAAACCTTAGAAACCGATGATGATCTTTGTGGATTGGAATATGAAGGTAAGCATCCTTCAAATCCACGGTAGTCATATATTGACCCTCCTGGATCATTGGCAAAATCGTTCGAATTGTCTCCATCTTGAATGATGGAACTCTTAGAAATTTGTTTAGACACTTGAGGTCCAATTTTGGAACAGGACAGATTACTCCCATAGTAAAAAGGTCTTTTACACAGCATAAGAACGCCTCTCTCTTTATCTGGTTTGCAGATAATTTTGAAAGATGAAATCTCCCTCTTGGGAGAAAATCCTTGAATTCCAATTGATAACCGTGGGTCACTATTTCTAGTGCCCAGGAATCCTGAACATCTCTTGCCCAAGACTGAGCAAAGAAAGAAAGTCTGCCCCCTACTAGATCCGGTCCTGGATCGGGATCACCCCTTGATGCTGCTTTGTGGAAGAAGAAAAAGTGGGGGGTCCTCCTTTAAAGTTCCGAAAGGGACGAAAATTATTCTGTTTACCCCTCATTTTAACCGAGTCTTCCTAGTATAACACAGGCAAAGAGAATGACTGGGGGCGGAGGGGAAGGCGAGAGGCTATATATACAGCTCTGCTGTGGTGCTCTTTGCCACTTCCTGTTAGCAGGAGGTTAATATCCCACAAGTAAGGAAGAAACCCGTGGACTCGTCATATCTTTGTAAAAGAAAAACTAACACTAACTTTCTGAAGATCACCCTACCTTGAGCCATGTTCACCCAGCCGGGCCGAATTCTTCATCCAATCCGGGCGATGTGGTCCTCCATCCGGCAGAAGCCTTCATCCAAGCGGGGCAGAAGAGGTCCTCCATCCAGCAGAATTCTTCATCCATCCGCGGCTCCATCTTCAAGACCTTTCCGACGCGGAATATCCTCCTCGGCCGACGGACTAACGATGAATGAAGGTTCCTTTAAATGACGTCATCCCTTGAATTCCGATTGGCTGATAGGATTCTATCAGCCAATCCGAATTAAGGTAGGAAAAATCTGATTGGCTGATTCAATCAGCCAATCGGATTGACCTCGCATTCTATTGGCTGATCGTAAAAAAAAAAAATAGAATGCAAGGTCAATCCGATTGGCTGATTGGATCAGTCAATCGGATTGAACTTCAATCCGATTGGCTGATTGAATCAGCCAATCAGATTTTTCCTACCTTAATTCCGATTGGCTGATAGAATCCTATCAGCCAATAGGAATTCGAGGGACGCCATCTTGGATGACGTAATTTAAAGGAACCTTCATTCGTCGTTAGTCCGTCGGCCGAGGAGGATGTTCCACGTCGGAGGTCTTGAAGATGGAGCCGTGGATGGATGAAGACTTCTGCCGGATGGAGGACCTCTTCTGCCCTGCTTGGATGAAGACTTCTGCCGGATGGAGGACCACATCGCCCGGATTGGATGAAGAATTTGGCCCAGCTGGGTGAACACGGCTCAAGGTAGGGTGATCTTCAGGGGGTTAGTGCTAGTTTTTTTTAAGGAGGGATTGGGTGGGTTTTAGAGTAGGGGTGTGTGGGTTGTGGGTTTTAATGTTGGGGGGGTCTTGTATTTTTTTTTTACAGTTAAAAGAGCTGATTACTTTGGGGCAATTCCCCCGCAAAAAGCCCTTTTAAGGGCTGGTAAAAGAGCTGATTACTTTTGTAATTTAGTATAGGGTAGGGAATTTTCTTATTTTGGGGGATTTTTTATTTTATTAGGGGGCTTAGATTAGGTGTAATTAGATTAAAATTCTTGTAAAATTTTTTTATTTTTTGTAATTTATTGGGGGGGTTTTTGTAATATAGTTTAGTTTATTTAATTGTATTTTATGTTAGATAATTGTAGTTAATTTGTTTAATTAATTTATTGATAGTGTAGTGTTAGGTGTATTTGTAACTTAGTTTAGGATTTATTTTAAAGGTAATTTTGTAATTATTTTAACTAGGTAGCTATTAAATAGTTATTAACTATTTAATAGCTATTGTACCTAGTTAAAATAAATACAAAGTTGCCTGTAAAATAAATATAAATCCTAAAATAGCTACAATGTAATTATTAGATATATTGTAGCTATATTAGGGTTTATTTTATAGGTAAGTATTTAGTTTTAAATAGGATTAATTTATTTAATTATAGTAATTTTATTTCGATGTATTTAAATTATATTTAAGTTGGGGGGGGGTGTTAGGGTTAGACTTAGGTTTAGGGGTTAATAACTTTATTATAGTAGCGGCGAAGTTGGGGGCGGCAGATTAGGGGTTAATAATTGTAGGTAGGTGGCAGCGATGTTAGGGACGGCAGATTAGGGTTAATAAAATGTATTATAGTGTTTGCGAGGCAGGAGTGCGGCGGTTTAGGGGTTAATACATTTATTATAGTGGCGGCGAAGTCCGGTCGGCAGATTAGGGGTTAATAATTGTAGGTAGGTGGCAGCGACGTTGGGGGCGGAAGATTAGGGGTTAATAAATATAATGTAGGTGTCAGCGATGTTAGGGGCAGCAGATTAGGGGTTCATAGGTATAATGTAGGTGGCGGCGGTGTCTAGAGCGGCAGATTAGGGGTTAATAGTATAATGCAGGTGGTGACGATGTTGGGGCGGCAGATTAGGGGTTAATAAGTGTAAGGTTAGGGGCGGCAGATTAGGGGTTAATAAGTGTAAGGTTAGGGGTGTTTAGACTCGGGGTTCATGTTAGGGTGTTAGGTGTAGACTTAGAAAGTGTTTCCCCATAGGAAACAATGGGGCTGCGTTAGGAGCTGAACGCTGCTTTTTTGCAGGTGTTAGTTTTTTTTCCAGCCAGCTCAGCCCCATTGTATCCTATGGGGAAATTGTGCACGAGCACGTTTTGCCAGCTTACCGCTACCGTAAGCAACGCTGGTATTACAGTGAGACGTGGAGCTAAATTTTGCTCAACGCTCACTTTTCTGAGGCTAACGCAGCCATTCAGAAAACTTGTAATACCAGCGTTGTTTAAAGGGAGCGTTAAGAAAAAAAGGAGCGTTAGCAACGCACGGCTTTACCGACAAAACTCGTAATCTAGCAGATAGTTTTTCATTCAATATACATAAATGATTAAAAAGTGGTAGCCCTAAATAGGTGTAATTGACAAAAAGTCTATAACACAATATCAAAACCATATGCAATTAGATTTAATAAGTAAAATATGAATTCATAAGAATCATATCTACATTTACTAGTTAAATTATGTTTAAAGGTCTATTTCATATGGTTTAATCATACATATACCATTTAAGTAATTTAAAGATTGTAATAAAAAAAGTGGTTAATATTATTTAAGATACAATTACATTTCATGGCATCTGTTTATCATCATCAGACAGGAAACTAATCACAGTATTACTTATATGCACTAATAATATGAGTTGTAACCACTCCTTTGTTAATTATAGCCTATTTAATTGTTTTTAAATCACAACTTTAAAAGCAACCAGTTTAGTCAGACACGTTATATAAAATAATAAAAAAATCTTTCTATAAAGTGCTAGGAATGTGAATCTTTGAAGAATAGGAAGCAGGGCAGTGTAATAAAAACATGAAAGCGGCTTGATGTATTAGAAATGGAGAGACATTTTGTTAAAGTAAAATAAGATTTATGGGGTCCAATGTGAACACAGTGGGAACCAGCTTAAAAAAAAATTATGTTAACCTGATTAGATTCTTGCATGATGGTGAGAGTCTATGGGGCTGATTTACTATGCCCCGAATATTGCCAACTCGCCCTATTTCCCGCCGAAAACAGGAGTTAAGAAGCAGTGGTCTTAAGACCGCTGCTCCTTAACTAGATCTTCCGCCTCTGAGCGGCGTACAGCAATCAACCCGATTGAATATGATCGGGTTGATTGACACCCCTGCTAGCGGCCGATTGGCTGTGAATTTGCAGGGGGCAGCATTGCACAAACAGTTCACCAGTACTGCTTGTGCAATGCTGAATGCCGACGGCATATGCTGTCCGCATTCAGCGATGTCTGGCGGACATGATATGCTGCAGCATATAATGTCCGCCAGACTTTGTTAAATCGGCCCCTATGAGTCATCACGTATGGGAATTCTCCTCCTGACCACTAGGAGGAAGCAAAAGATAACCAACACACCAGAGCTTTTAATCCCTGCCACTTCCCCCATCCTCATAAATATAGCTAAATAGATGAGGAAAACAGGAAACATATAGCGGGGCAAATGAAGTGCCAAACAAGTACTGCCGCAACCTGAACAAAAAGAATAGGTGGGTCTTGTGGACTTTCACCATAATGAAAGAAATTAATTTATCAGGTGAACATCAATTTTGTTTTCTTTTATCAGATGGCGAAGTCGACAAGATCACCATGAAATAGGGGGGTGGGGACAAACTGTGAAGGCAAGAACGTTAGTGATCAGGCTACTCCACAGCACACAGAACTATCCTGCCAAATGCAGCCTCAGAAGAAGCATACAAATCAAAGTGACAAGACTTCAAGAAAGTGTGCAAAGCTACACAAGTATCTGCCTTGCAAATCTGATAAATAGAAGCCTCGTTATGAAAGGCCCAAGAAGTGGCAACTGCTCTAGTAAAATAAGAAGTAATTTGCTCAGGGGAGTTTTCCCTACAGCCAAATATGCCTTACAGCAAAAGTATCAGCAGTAGCTTTCTGTGTCTTACAGGGCCCTACAAAATGAACAAAAAGAGGAGTTGAAAGTCTGAAATTGTCTATGGCATCCACATAATATTTCAGAACTCTCACATTATCCAGATTATGAAGAAGAAGCTCCTTAGAGTTCTTAAGCGCTGGGCACAAAGAAGGAACCTCAATTTCCTGATTAATAATATCTGTAAATATTACCTTAAGAAGAAAGGAAAAAATAGTGCGAAGAACAACCTTATCCTGCTGAAAAATCGATAAAGCAGATTTGCATGACAAAGCTGAAAGCTCAGAAACCCTTCTAGCCAAAAAGAAAGTGAAAGAAAAAGAATCTTCCAAGATAAAAGCTGATGGTCCAAACCATGCATAGGGCTCTATTTAACAAGCTCCGTATGGAGCTTGATGGCCTCTGTTTCTGGCGAGTCTTCAGACTTGCCAGAAACAGCAGTTATGAAGCAGCGGTCACACATCGCCGTAAATCAACCCGATCTAGTACGATCGGGTTGATTGACACCCCCCTGCTGGCGGCCGCGAGTCTGCAGGGGGCGGCATTGCACCAGCAGCTCTTGTGAGCTGCTGGTGTAATGCTGAATACGGCGAGCGTATTGCTCGCCGTATTCAGCGATGTCTGTCGGACCTGATCCGCACTGTCGGATCAGGTCCGACAGACATTGATAACTAGAGGCCATTGGCTCAAAAGGAAGAGGTGAAGATCCCTCAAAACCAGATTTAGATTCCAAGGAGGAGAATCTGGAATAATAACTGGTTTAATTCTGATCAGAGATAATGCAAAAAACTTTGCACACTCTGAAAAGAAGGCAGCGGAGCAAATCCCTGTTAAAGGGACAAGATCCGAACCGCCATCTGAGAGCAGTAGTTATGAGTTTTACGCTACAAAACTGTTACATGAAACTCAGTTATAACTAAACTGTCACAAAGTAAACTAACACCCATAAACTACCTATTCACCCCTAAACCGAGGCCCTCCCGCATCGCAAACACTATATTAAACTTATTAACCCCTAATCTGCCGCTCCCGACATCGCCGCCACTAATTAAAATGATTAACCCCTATTCCGCAGCTCCCCGACATCGCCGCCACTATACTAAAGTTATTAACCCCTAAACTGCAGCCCTCCCGCATCGCAAACACTATTAAAATATTATTAACCCCTAATCTGCAGTCCGCCCACATCGTCTCCACTGTATTAAAGTTATTAACCTCTAATTCCCCCGCCATTATAATAAACAGCAACTTAATTCCACAGCACCAATGATGAGGAGAAAATCTTTAATCTTTAAAGCATTTATTGATCCTTTTAGCTTTCATAAAGCATAGGCACACAGCAGCAAACGCAGTGTTATGAAAGCTAAAAGGATCAATAAATGCTTTAAAGATTAAAGATTTTCTCCTCATCATTGATGCTGTGGAATTCAGTTGCTGTTGATTTACAGAGAGGTGTTAGCAGTGGCCCTCTACTACGCGCATCAGGTGTGTGCTGTTTGTCAGATGTGAACTGCCATTATAATAAACCTATTAACCCCTAAACCAAAACCCCCCACAACGAAATATACTAAATAAATCTATTAACACCCTAAACCTAACACCCCCCTAAATTTATATTAAAATTACAATTTCCCTATCTTAAATTAAATTAAAACTTACCTGTCAAATTAAAAAAACTAAGTTTAAACTTTTTTTGATTTGAACAGCCAATAGAATTTCAGTAGCTTTCATCCTATTGGCTGATTTGAATTAGCAAAATCAAATCAGCCAATAGGAATGCAAGGGATGCCATTTTGAAAAGCGTACCTTGCATTGAAGATTCAGTGTACGGCGGCGACCGTATGAAGAGGATGCTCCGCGCCGGATGTTTTAAGGATGGACCCGCTCCGCGCCGCTGGGATGAAGATAGAAGATGCTGCCTGGATGAAGATAGAAGAGGCCATCTGGATGAAGATCGTTCAAGCGGGATATCAAAAACTGTAAGTGGATCTTCGGGGGTTAATGATAGGTTTTTTTGGGTGTTTTTTTTTAGTTTAGGGTTTGGGCTTTTGTAAAAGAGCTAATTGCCATTTTAAGAGCAATGCAAAAGAGCTAAATGCCCTTTTAAGGGCAACGCCCATACAAATGCCCTTTTCAGAGCAATGGGTAGCTTAGGTTTTTTAGATAGTTTTTTTTATTTTATTTTTTTCAGGTAAAAGAGCTGTTTAACTTAGGGCAATGCTCTACAAAAGGCCATTTTAAGGGCTATTGGTAGTTTATTCTAGATTAGGTTTTTTATTTTGGGGTGTTTTTTTTTTAAATTGGTATTAGAATAGGAATAATTTTTATTATTTTTGATAATTTGTTTGTTATTTTGTGTAATGTATTTTTTTGTTTTGGGGTGGGTTTTTATTTTTAGATTAGGGCTTGGGCATTTCATAAAAGAGCTGAATGCCCTTTTAAGGGCAGAGAAAAGAGCTAAATGCCCTTTTCAGGGCAATGGGTAGATTAGGTTTTACTTTATTTTTAATTTGTGGGTTTGGGGGGTGGGGGTTGTATACTGTTAAGGGGTGTTTGTTTTGTTTTGTTTTGTTTTGTAGCAAAAGAGCTGTTAACTTTAGGGCAATGTCCCACAAAAGGCCCTTTTAAGGGCCCTTGGTATTTTATTCTAGAATAGGCTTTTTTCATTTTGGGGTGTTTTTTTTTTTTTTTAAAGGGTATTAGAATAGGAATCATTTTTATTGTTTTAGATAATTTTGTTTGTTATTTTTTGTAATGGTATTTTTTTAAATTTTTTGTTATTTTAGTGTTTGTTATTTTTTGTAATGTTAGTTTTTTATTTTTGTAATGTTAGGTTTTAGTGTAAGGCAGCTTAGGTTTTATTTCACAGGTACGTTTGTATTTATTTTAACTAGGTAGTTAGTAAATAGTTAATAACTATTTACTAACTAGTCTACCTAGTTAAAATAAATACAAACTTACCTGTCAAAAAATAAATAAAACCTAAGCTAGCTACAATATAACTATTAGTTATATTGTAGCTAGCTTAGGTTTTATTTTACAGGTAAGTATGTATTTTAGTTTTAAAGGGATACTGAACCCAATTTTTTCTTTTGTGATTGAGATAGAGCATGCAATTTTAAGCAAATTTCTAATTTACTCCTAGTATACATTTTTCTTCGTTCTCTTGCTATCTGTATTTGAAAAAGAAATTCCAGACCCTTGGACAGCACTTGTTTATTGGTGGAAGAATTTATCCACCAATCAGCAAGAACAACCCAGGTTGCTCGCCAAAAATGGGCCGGCATCTAAACTTACATTCTTGCTTTTCAAATAAAGATACCAAGAGAATGAAGAACATTTGATAATAGGAGTAAATTAGAAAGTTGCTTAAAATTGCATGCTCTATCTGAATCACAAAAGAAAAAATTTGGGTTCAGTGTCCCTTTAAGGTATTATTTAGTTAATAATAGTAACTTTAATTTAGCTCTATTTTAATTATGTTAAAGTTACGGAGGGTTAGGGTTACGTTAGGGTTAGGGGTTAATAGTTTAATTTAGGTTGTTGTGATGTGGGGGGCTGTCGATTTAGGGGTTAATTGATTTATTTAGTGGTAGTGATGTGGGAGGCCAAGGGTTTAGGGGTTAATAGCTTTATTTAGTGGCGGCGATGTCGGGGAGCAGCGAAATAGGGGTTAATATATTTATTATAGTGTGGGCGATGTTGGGGTGCGGGGGAATAGGGGTTAATAACTTTAGAATAATGGCAGCGATATCGGGAGCGGCAGATTAGGGGTTAATAACATTATGTAGGTGTCGGCGACGTTGGGGACGGCATATTAGGGGTGTTTAGACGTGAGGTTTATGTTAGGGATTTAGGTTGAAACGTTACTTTCTTTCCCCATAATCATCAGTGGGGCTGCGTTACAGAGCTTTTCATTCCATGCTTCAGGTGTTATTTTTTTTTTCTGACACCTTCTCCCCATTGATGTCTATGGGGAAAGCTTGCACGAGGACGTCAAAACAGCGCTTGAATTGTGTGCGGTATGGAGCCTAAAACCACCATATCGCACGCACAAGCTGGCTGTTTCAAAACTTGTAATGGCTGCGCTATAGAGGGTTAAATAACACAACTTTTGTTGCGTTCATTAATTTCCCTATAGCGCTCATAACTTGTATCTAGCTGATAGCAAGGTGACATATCAATTCTGACAACCACCACTCACAATGCTAACAATTAAAATATATAAATAAAAACATAATTTATGTAAGAACTTACCTGATAAATTCATTTCTTTCATATTAGCAAGAGTCCATGAGCTAGTGACGTATGGGATATACATTCCTACCAGGAGGGGCAACGTTTCCCAAACCTTAAAATGCCTATAAATACACCCCTCACCACACCCACAATTCAGTTTAACGAATAGCCAAGAAGTGGGGTGATAAGAAAGGAGCGAAAGCATCAAAAAAATAAGGAATTGGAATGATTGTGCTTTATACAAAAAAATCATAACCACCACAAAAAGGGTGGGCCTCATGGACTCTTGCTAATATGAAAGAAATGAATTTATCAGGTAAGTTCTTACATAAATTATGTTTTCTTTCATGTAATTAGCAAGAGTCCATGAGCTAGTGACGTATGGGATAGCAGATACCCAAGATGTGGAACTTCCACACAAGAGTCACTAGAGAGGGAGGGATAAAATAAAGACAGCCAATTCCGCTGAAAAATTAATCCACTACCCAAATCAAAAGTTTCAATTTTTATAATGAAAAAAAACTGAAGTTATAGGAAGAAGAATCAAACTGAAACAGCTGCCTGAAGTACTATTCTACCAAAAACTGCTTCTGAAGAAGAGAAAACATCAAAATGGTAGAATTTAGTAAAAGTATACAAAAAAGACCAAGTCGTTGCTTGCAAATCTGATCAACAGAAGCTTCATTCTTAAAAGTCCAGGAAGTAGAAACTGACCAAGTAGAATGAGCCGTAATCCTCTGAGGCGGGGATTAACCCGACTCCAAATAAGCAAGATGACTCAAAAAGCTTTAACCAAGATGCCAAAGAAATGGCAGAAGCCTTCTGACCTTTCCTAAAACCAGAAAAAATAACAAATAGACTAGAAGTCTTTCTGAAATCTGAGTAGCTTCAACATAATTTCAAAACTCTTACCTCATCCAAAGAATGTAAGAATCTCTCCAAAGAATTCTTAGTATTAGGACACAAGGAAGGGACAATAATTCCTCTACTAATGTTGTTAAAAATTCACAACTTTAGGTAAAAATTGAAAAGAAGACAGCAAAACCACCTTATCCTGATGAAAAATCAGAAAAAGGAGACTCACAAGAAAGAGCAGATAATTCAAAAACTGTTCTAGCTGAAGAGATGTCTAAAAGGAACAATACTTTCCATGAAAGTAATTTAAATGTCCAAAGAAAGCACATGCTCAAACGGAAGAGCCTGTAAAGCCCTCAGAACCAAATTAAGACTCCAAGGAGGAGAAATTGGCTTAAATGACAGACTTGATACGAATCAAAGCCTGAACAAAACAATGAATAACAGAAAGATTAGCAAATTTTTCTGTGAAAACAGCACAGAAAAAGCAGAGATTTGTCCTTGCAAGGAACTTGCAGACAAAAACCCTTATCTAAACCATCCTGAAGAAACTATAAAATCCTAGGAATTCTAAAAGAATGCCAAGAGAATTTATGAGAAGAGCATCAAGAGATGTAAATCTTTCAAACTCGATAATAAATCTTACTAGACACAGATTTATGAACCTGCAACATAGTATTAATCACTGAGTCAGAGAAATTTCTAAGACTAAGTACTAAGCGTTAAATCTCCATACCATCAAATTAATAATTTGAGTTCCTGATGGATAAAATGAATGTTAAGATATAAGGTCTGGCCTTAATGGAAGTGACCAAGATTGGCAACTGGATATCCGAACAAGAACCATATACCAAACCCTGTGTGACCATGCTGGAGCCACCAGCAACACAAAAGATTGCTCCCTGATGATTTTGAAAATCACTCTAAAAAGAAGAACCAGAGGCGAAAAGATATAGGCAGATTGATAACTCCAAGGAAGTGTCAATGCATACACTGCTTCCGCCAGAGGATCCCCGGACCTGAATAGGCCCCTGGGAAGTTCCTTGTTTAGATGAGATGCCATCAAATCTATTTCTGGAAGCCCTCACATCTGAACAATTTGAAAAAATACATCTGGGTAAAGAGACCATTCTCCTGGATGTAAAGCTTGATTGACAGAGATAATCCGCTTCCCAATTGTCTATACCTGGGAAATGGACCGCAGAAATTAGACAGGAGCTGGATTTAGCCCAAGCAAATATCCGAGACACTTCTTTCACAGAGTCCCACCCTGATAATTGACATACGCCACAGTTTTGACATTATATGTCTGAAAAACAATAACGTCTCTTTCTTCAAAAAGAAGCCAAAACTGAAGAACTCTGAAAAATGCACGGAGTTCCAAAATATCGATTGGTAATCTCGCCTCCTGAGATTTCCAAACCCGTTGTGCTGACAGAGATCCCCAGACAGCCTCCCAACCTAAAAGACTTGCATCTGTAATGATCATGGTCCAGGTTGAATGAACCGAAGAGACCCGTAGAACTATATGATAGTGATCTAACCACCAAATCAAAGATAGTTGAACATTGGATTTCAAAGACATATAAAAAGTGATATCCTAGAATCCCTGCATCATTAATTCAGTATAAAAAACTGGAAAGGTTTCTTATGAAAATGAGCAAAGGGAATCGAATCCAATGCTGCAGCCATAGTACCTAAAACTTCCATGCATATAGCAAGTGAAGGAAATAATAGAGACTGAAGGTTCCGACAAACGGAACCCAATAAAATTGTCACTTGTCTGCTAGAGACAAAGACATTGACACAATCTATCTGGAAACCTAAAAAAAAGGTGACCCTTGTCTGAGGAATCAAGGAGCTTTTGATAAAAAGATCCTCTAACCATGTCTTGAAGAAAAAACAAAAGTTGAATCATATGAGATTCCGCAGAACGAAAAGACTGAGCCAGTACCACAAGACCGTCCAAATAAGGAAACACTGAGAACCTTGAAAAGATTCTTAGAGCTGTCGCTAGACCAGAAGGAAAAGCAACAAATTGGTAATGCTTGTCAAAAAAAGAGAATCTCAGAAAATGAAAATAATCTGAATGAAAACAGAAAATGAAGATATGCATCTATTGTATCTATTGTAAACAAATAATGCCATTACTGACCAAAAAGGCAGAATAGACCATATAAACTCCATTCTAAAAGATGGTATACTTATATGACAATTCAAAAAGATTTTCTATCTTTGACATAATGAATAGTTTTGAATAAAACCCCCAAATCTTGTTCCTAAAAAGGATCTGGTATAAATACCCCAGAAAACTCCAGGTCTGAGCAGCACCTTGAGCCCCAACAGGTGACCAGCCGCGCTTCACAAGTACCCAATACATATAGGACTCAAACACACTTCAGGAAAGTATGAGCCTTACTGGAATAGCTGGAATATGTTAGAGAGAGAAAAAATACTTCTCACAGACGGTTTTACTCTGAATCCTATTATGTATCCAAATCTAAAAAGTTTGGACCGAATTGAACCAAACAAATTTTAAAAAAAAGTCTTAACCTGCCCCTTACCAGCTAAGCTGGAATAAGAACTGCACCTAAATGCAAATTTGGGGAGCTGACTTAGATTTTTTTAAATGGCTTAAATTGAATGAAGAAAACTTCCAATTATAAACATGTTACTTGGGGAAGAATTTAGAATTCCGTTCCTTAGTAAGAAAAAAGCTTAATATTTAGCCTTAGAACTCAATCTTGCAGCCCAGAGTAACAGTTGAAGAATTGAATCCAATTGTGAGCCAAATAATTCATTACCTTGGAAAAAAAGAAATATGCAATTTAGAAATCAAATTAGCATTCCAAGATTGAAATCATAAAGTTCTTCTAGCTAAAATAGCTAAAGACATAGATTAAACCTCATTTGCGAAAATATCAAAAAAATGACGACACAAATGAAATTATTAGCATGTTGATCAACTTAACAATGCTAAACAAATCATAATCTGATACTTGTTGCACTAAAGTATCCAACCAGAAAGCTGAAGCAGTTGCAAGACCAGCCAAATAAATTACAGGTCTAAGAAAAGTACCTGAAAATAAATAATTTTCCTTAAATAAGATACAAGTTTCCCAAGGAAAAAAAATAAATACTATCTGCTATAGGAATAGTAGTATGTTAGCAAGAGTAGAGATAGTCCCATTAACTTGAGGGGTCTTCCTCAAAACTTAAAACTAACTGCCGGCAAAGGATACAATTAAAAACCTTAAAGAAGGAATAAAAGAAATTCCCGGCCTATTCCATTCCCTAGTAT
The DNA here is from genome assembly GCF_027579735.1 of Bombina bombina. Taxonomy (NCBI): domain Eukaryota; kingdom Metazoa; phylum Chordata; class Amphibia; order Anura; family Bombinatoridae; genus Bombina; species Bombina bombina. Next base: position 542,312,170 of record NC_069501.1, on the reverse strand, counting down.
CAGGAACAGGAAAAAAACCTCTGAAGAAACCACAGAAGGTTAATATGCAGAATTTAAATGTTAGCTAGTCTTAATCAAAAGAACTAGTTACTTCAATATCCAAAATAATCAACACCTTTTCAACAAAAAACGAATGTACTCTATTTAAAAATAAAAAAGTAGATTTGTTAGTGTCAATATCTGATGAAGAATATTCTGAATGAGAAAAAACACCATCAGAGAAGGATAATTCAGTATGTTGTTGGTCATTTGAAACTTCATCAACTAAATGAGAAGTTTAAAAAAGACCTAAAAATTTTATTAGAAGGCGGGATAGCAGACAAAGCCTTTATACTAGAATCAGAAAAATATTCTTAGAAATTCCTAAATATATCCTGTACATAAGATGTAAAAAGAATAGCAATAGATAATGCATAAATACTAATGGACTCTGCATGTAAAAGTTTATCATAAAAACTTATTACAAACCATAGCTAAATATAAACATTAATAACATTAAAATAAATTAACTTAGCTTTGGTGGGACTGATATCAGTCATCAGGAATCCCTCAGTATTTTCTGATACAGGAACAGCTTTTGAAATATCTTGCAATATGTAATAGAAAAAAACAACATATAAAGCAAAATTATCAAATTCCTTAAATGACAGTTTCAGGAATGGGCAAAACAAACAAGCCTCTAGCAACCAGAAGCAACAAAAAAGTGAGACTGAAATAATGTGAAAAAAAAACTGGCGCCAAATATGACACCCACATTTTTTGGCGCCAAGTATGACGCCCACATTTTTTGGCGCCAAGTATGACGCCCATATTTTTTGGCGCCAAAAATGACGCCCACATTTTTTGGCGCAAAAAAACGTCTGTAACACACATAAGTAAAAAAATGACTCAACCATGTGTAAATTTCCAACTTAAACTATGGCGCCGGAAATTACGAAATTTTGCGCCAAGAAAGTTTGCGCCAAGAATGACACAATAAATTGAAGCATTTTTTGCCCCCGCGAGCCTAACAGCCCGCAAGGAAAAAAGTCAATTTGAAAATTTTGAAGGTAAGAAAAAATATTTATTCATATGCATTTTCCCAAAAATAATGAAACTGACAGTCTGAAAGAAGGAATACTGATTAACCTGAATCATGGCAAATATAAGTTTAAAACATATATTTAGAACTTTACATATAAAGTGCCCAACCATAGCTTTGAGTGTCATAAATAGAAATAAGATTTACTTACCCCAAGACACTCATCTACATATAGTAGATAGCCAAACCAGTACTGAAACGAGAATCAGTAGAGGTAATGGTATATAAGAGTATATCGTCGATCTGAAAAGGGAGGTAGGAGAAGAAATCTCTACGACCGATAACAGAGAACCTATGAAATAGATCCCCTAGAGGAAGACCATTGTATTCAAATAGGCAATACTCTCTTCACATCCCTCTGACATTCACTGCACTCTGAGAGGAAAACCGGGCTTCAGCCTGCTGCGAAGCGCATATCAACATAGAATCTAGCACAAACTTACTTCACCACCTCTATGGGAGGCAAAGTTTGTAAAACTGAATTGTGGGTGTGGTGAGGGGTGTATTTATAGGCATTTTTAAGGTTTGGGAAACTTTGCCCCTACTGGTAGGAATGTATATCCCATACGTCACTAGCTCATGGACTCTTGCCAATTACATGAAAGAAATACTTTTGCATCAGTAAAGACACTCATATTTAAGGCTCCATTTAAGATGCTGCAAATGCAGTTTGAATCGTCTTTGGCTGCGGGCTCGCATCATCAGATCGCTGCTTCTTAATCTTTACACCAACTCAACTGCTATTTTTCAATCCCCCAAAGGACTTGTCCAACTGGGGTGATTGACAGCCCATGCTTACATGCTGTTGCACAAGCAGCTATGCTAGGTGGACAGATTCAGAGAAGTCTGCCCTTGTCTGCTCGGTATTTGATAAATTGACCCCTTATTTTGTAGTTTTGTGAAAATGTGTGAGGATAACTTTACACTGCTGTTGTACATAAGTCCTCAGAACAAATTTCTGCTTCAGCTTCCAACGAAGCAGAGATCACTCCTGTAAATACAAACTTACCTGTGAAAAAATAAATAAAACCTAAGCTAGCTACAATATAACTATTAGTTATATTGTAGCTAGCTTAGGTTTTATTTTACAGGTAAGTATGTATTTTAGTTTTAAAGGGATACTGAACCCAATTTTTTTCTTTTGTGATTGAGATAGAGCATGCAATTTTAAGCAAATTTCTAATTTACTCCTAGTATACATTTTCTTCGTTCTCTTGCTATCTGTATTTGAAAAAGAAATTCCAGAACCTTGGACAGCACTTGTTTATTGGTGGATGAATTTATCCACCAATCAGCAAGAACAACCCAGGTTGCTCGCCAAAAATGGTCCGGCATCTAAACTTACATTCTTGCTTTTCAAATAAAGATACCAAGAGAATGAAGAACATTTGATAATAGGAGTAAATTAGAAAGTTGCTTAAAATTGCATGCTCTATCTGAATCACAAAAGAAAAAATTTGGGTTCAGTGTCCCTTTAAGGTATTATTTAGTTAATAATAGTAACTTTAATTTAGCTCTATTTTAATTATGTTAAAGTTACGGAGGGTTAGGGTTACGTTAGGGTTAGGGGTTAATAGTTTAATTTAGGTTGTTGCGATGTGGGGGGCTGTCGATTTAGGGTTTAATTGATTTATTTAGTGGTAGTGATGTGGGAGGTCAAGGGTTTAGGGGTTAATAGCAAACCAAACACAATTTTGGTTCAACGCAAGAACAGTACAATAAGACCACCAATAAAAATTGGCTATTGAAAAAAGTTGGCTTCTATAGGTGTGGAGGAAAGCCATGTAAGTGTTGTAAACATGTACTAATGGGTGAGAATTTCACCTCAACAAATACAGGTAAAACATATAAGATCAGAGACAGAATAGATTGCAATTCAACCTATGTGATGTATCTGATTACCTGTCTTTGTTGTAAATTTCAGTACGTAGGGCTCACCTCTAGATTATTAAAAGATAGGATAAGAGAACATCTGTTATCCTTGGAGGCAGAGATACCCAAGACACCAGTAGCCAAACATTTTGCGCTACATGGCAGTAATTCTTACCATTTCTCTTTTCAGGGTATAGAATATGTCACTTTAGGATTAAGAGGTGGAGATATATACCAAGCACTAAGCAAGAAGGAAATTTTCTGGATCTACACATTAAAAACAGGTTTCCCTATTGGTATGAATAAGATTAGTGATGTAAGCTTTTCATTGATAAAAACTAAAAAGGTTGAATGTGAATATGAGTTCAATGCATAATGATATATAGTTGTATTGAATTTTTTACATCTGACAAGCATTGATTTCTCTAGTGTTTTCTTCTTTTTTGTTAATTATAATCTAAAGTTTGAGATAATTCTATAAGGTAAGATTGCATTGATGTCAGCATGGTGTTGAATTTTGTGTATAAATCTATCTAAATAGCATTTGACTTTTATACTGATAATTTTCACACTCATTTGTCACTATTGCTGGCATTGATGCTTTCTTTCTACTATGGAATTTCTAAAATACATTATTAAAAACAACATGTATTTATCTAGTGGTTAGCCAATATACTAACTTTGTATTAACATCATATGAATTTTAAGATAAGTTTTCACTTTAGTTGTTGAATAATATTATTTGTATTTATTTATTATTGTTTGAATTTATGTATCTTGACAGAAGCAATGAACTAGTTACATTTAAAGTATTACAGATTAGTGTCTGCTCATTGGTTGAATATGCTCATCCCTGTATGGATTTAACAGCTGCTAGTGATGCTTGTTTCCCAGCTCTGATGAACTGCCACTGAGGCAGGAAATGCGTCAGCTGTGTCTTTTGCCCATCTGTGTCCTTTTTTCGTTTTTAACCCCTTAACGACCAACGACGTATGGGGTACGTCCTTCAAAAAAATGCAGTTAACGACCAAGGACGTACCCTGTACGTCGTTGGTCTTTGAAAGCAGTGGAAGCGATCCTGATCACTTCCAACTGCTTTCAATTTATAGCAGTGATGCCTCGATATTGAGGCATCCTGCTATAACATTTTTTAGCCGTCCGATGCAGAGAGAGCCACCCTGTGGCCCTCTCTGCATCGGCCATCGATGGCCATGTTCGTTGGTGGGTGGGAGCTTACCCAGGGAGGCGGGTGGGCGGCCATCGGTGGGAAGGGGGGTGGGATCAAGTGCGGGTGCGCGCGCGTGAACTGGAGCGGGCGCGCGCGCGTGCACGGGAGCGGGCGTGCGCGGACGGGTGGGAACCCTACACTATGGAACAATTGTATGAAAGCACAAGGTGGTACTCGGTGGGAGTGAGGGTGGGCATAATAAAAATGTTTAGCGATCTGGCAGGGTTTGGGGGTTGAGGGAGGGCAGCTACACTACAGAAAATAGTATTTTTTTAAAAAATAAATAAAAAAAAACATATTTGATTTCAAACTGGGCACTGGCAGACAGCTGCCAGTACCCAATATGGCGCAATAAGGCAGAGAGAGGGGGGGTTAGAGAGCTGTTTGGGGGGGATCAGGGAGGTTGGGGGGCTAAGGGAGGATACTACAGAACAGAATTATTTTTTTTTTTTAAAAATCCCCCAAAAAACTCTTATTTTAGTACTGGCAGACTTACTGCCAGTACTTAAGATGGCGGGGACAATTGTGGGGTGGGGGAGGGAAGAGAGCTGTTTGGGAGGGATCTGGGGGTGTGATGTGTCATGTGGGAGGTTGATACCTACACTAAAGCTAAAATTAACCCTGCAAGCTCCCTAAAAGCTCCCTAATTAACCCCTTCACTGCTGGTCATTATACACGTATGGTGCGCAGCGGCATTTAGCTGCCTTCTAATTACCAAAAAGCAAAGCCAAAGCCATATATGTCTGCTATTTCTGAACAAAGGGGATCCAAGAGAAGCTTTTACAACCATTTATGCCATAATTGTACAAGCTGTTTGTAAATAATTTTAGTGAGAAACCTAAAATTGGGAAAATTTTATGTTTTATTTTTATTTGTTCGCATTTGGCGGTGAAATGGTAGCATGAAATATACCAAAATGGGCCTAGATCAATACTTTGGGTTGTCTACTACACTACACTAAAGCTAAAATTAAAACTACAAGCTCCCTACATGCTCCCTAATTAACCCCTTCACTGCTGGGCATAATACACGTGTGGTGTGCAGCGGTAGCGTCCTTCTAAATAATAAAAAGCGATGCCAAAGCCATATATGTCTGCTATTTTTGAACAAAGGGGATCCCAGAGAAACATTTACAACCATGTATGCCATAATTGCACAAGTTGTTTGTAAATAATTTCAATGAGAAACCTAAAGTTTGTGGAAACATTTGTGAAAAAGTGAACATTTTTTTTTATTTGATCGCATTTTGTAGTGAAATGGTGGCATGAAATATACCAAAATGGGCCTAGATCAATACTTTGGGATGTCTACTAAAAAAAATATATATATACATGTCAAGGGATATTCAGGGATTCCAGACAGATATCAGTGTTCCAATGTAACTAGCGCTAATTTTGAAAAAAAGTGGTTTTGAAATAGCAAAGTGCTACTTGTATTTATGGCCCTATAACTTGCAAAAAAAGCAAAGAACATGTAAACATTGGGTATTTCTAAACTCAGGACAAAATTTAGAAACTATTTAGCATGGGTGTTTTTTGGTGGTTGTAGATGTGTAACAGATTTTGGGGGTCAAAGTTAGAAAAACTGCGTTTTTTTCCATTTTTTCCTCATATTTTATAAACATTTTTATAGTAAATTATAAGATATGATGAAAATAATGGTATCTTTAGAAAGCCCATTTAATGGCGAGAAAAACGGTATATAATGTGTGTGGGTACAGTAAATGAGTAAGAGGAAAATTACAGCTGAACACAAACACCGCAGAAATGTAAAAATAGCCTTGGTCCCAAACGGACAGAAAATGGAAAAGTGCTGTGGTCATTAAGGGGTTAAACTTATATGAAATAAAAATTGAATTTTTAATCATATAACCTCTCTCCTGGCTTCTGTTCTGATGAGATCGCTACATTGTGTTTGGTTTGCTTGTCTTTGATTGCTGCGGGGGTGTGGAGGAACCCCAGGATCCCATTGGATTAGCTGTGCTGAGTGACGGATTGTCGGCACAGGAACGAGGCTCCATGCTTCACTGAGGACTTCAGCGTTACACACTGCACTGAGACGCTGAACAGTGTGCAGATCCAACCTGTGGAGTTTATGCCGATATCATCGAGTTCTGATGTTACACTGCTACAAGAGCCCGTTCCGATTACCTTTACACTTGGAGCTTGATACTTTGAATACTTACGACTGTGATAACCGCACTAGTGGGACTCTAACAAGAGTAGTATCACAGGATTAAGATCTATCTAATTTACTGTTTCACACACATGTTGATTACATATTGGACTGTTTAGGGGTTAATAGCTTTATTTAGTGGCGGCGATGTCGGGGAGCAGCGAAATAGGGGTTAATATATTTATTATAGTGTGGGCGATGTTGGGGTGTGGGGGAATAGGGGTTAATAACTTTAGTATAATGGCAGCGATATCGAGAGCGGCAGATTAGGGGTTAATAACATTATGTAGGTGTCAGCGACGTTGGGGACGGCATATTAGGGGTATTTAGACGTGAGGTTTATGTTAGAGATTTACGTTGAAACGTTACTTTCTTTCCCCATAATCATCAGTGGGGCTGCGTTACAGAGCTTTTCATTCCATGCATCAGATGTTAGTTTTTTTTCTGACACCTTCTCCCCATTGATGTCTATGGGGAAAGCTTGCACGAGGACGTCAAAACAGCGCTTGAATTGTGTGCGGTATGGAGCCTAAAACCACCATATCGCACGCACAAGCCGGCTGTTTCAAAACTTGTAATGGCTGCGCTATAGAGGGTTAAATAATGCAACTTTTGTTGCGTTCATTAATTTCCCTATAGCGCTCATAACTTGTATCAAGCTGATAGCAAGGTGACATATCAACTCTGACAACCACCACTCACAATGCTAACAATTAAAATATATAAATAAAATAATTTTGCATCAGTAAAGACACTCATATTTAAGGCTCCATTTAAGATGCTGCGAATGCAGTTTGAAGCGTCTTTGGCTGCGGGCTCGCATCATCAGATCGCTGCTTCTTAATCTTTACACCAACTCTTAACTGCTATTTTTCAATCCCCCAAAGGGCTTGTCCAACTGGGGTGATTGACAGCTCATGCTCACATGCTGTTGCACAAGCAGCTATGCTAGGTGCAGCATATCTCCCCGCGTAGCTTCAAGAACCGGAGGCCTAGCGAGAGCCGGATGTCATATGAGAGAAGGGACTGCACAAAGTTAGCTCAACACCTCTGTACCGTGGGCGTACAATTTCTCCATGCAGAACCAGCCAAGAATCTCACGGCAAGAGATCATGTGGTCCAGACTCCAGCAAATGATTCCAAACAACACTGGGCTCTAATATGTTATGGAGAAACTGCTTCTGCTGAGGATTACATTCCAAGCTCAATGCTGTGAGACTGGAGGATTGTAGCTGGACTGTACACAGAGCCGAAACCGTTCCGGAGTGGGTTAATTTTCACAGACACTGCACTCTCAGTTAAGCTGTATGGCTGGCTTATAAGTTCAGCAAAATGTTCTCTTCTAGTTTTATTACAAGTGGGGATGTTCTTATTTAACCTACTTAAAATTACTGTTATTTAGCGTGCATATTATAGGTTAAGTGTGGGAGCCTTTAGAGGAGGAAAGTATTTTGATGGTATATAATTTTGCATCACAATAACTCCATTATAGGAGCCCTAAAGTCACAATGTAGACAACATATAAAAGTATATATGTATAAATGCGTTTATAGCTTTGTTTAAATATTGATGTTATCACTTTGTTGTACTGTAATGGCACTGCATATTCCCCTTACAAGCCAAGCTTAAATCTCTCAGATTGAAAGGGGTATTTGTCTTATCAAAGAGGAATTTGTCTCCCTGCCGGCGGCCGGTGTTGGGGGATAGACCTTAACAAACTGCAAATTAAATTTATTTACATATTTATTTTTTCTGCCGAGGCAGAGTATATGCTAAAATAACTTTTTTGAAGAGTCACCTCCCTTCTATCCAGTCCTGACTCCGAGCCTATCCCCCTCATTTGTCAGACTTGACATTACGCATACTATACCGCCCCATATGGAGTTGTACCCCTACATTTTGAGAATGCTAACAAATAACTAATAAGACACTCCACAACACTGAAGATGATTTTTTTTTATGTATATATGTCTACCATGCCAGTAACGGAATAATTTATGAGTCAGCACACCCTAAAACCAATACTATATGCCTTATTCATTATTAGAAAATATGGGAACCAAAAGTGGCTGCCAACATGATTATCATATGGTACACCTTTTATAATTTAAGAGGCTCATAAGAACCCAGCCAAATAGTTATTCATCTTGGAGCTATTATCCCTTTACTGTATGCCATAGTGTGACCATATTACCACAGCAAGATGTACAATCTGTGCACTTAGTTAACTCCATTTACACTAAAGCCCAAATGTGGCTACCTTTATTGCTAGGTTTCCACTTTCTATTAATATGAGAATACCTGGGTCCAAGACTGGCCTTATATATAATCAGAGGAATTTACAATGAGCAAAATAAAAATAAAACTTTTTGGTCCAGACGTTGAGATCCATAAGTGGTCTCCTCCAGTTACGGTAACCCTCTGTTATTATCATTTAACACACATGGTTCAAGGTCCAAGAGCGGCCTTTTAGAAAAATAAGAAGGTTTAAAATGTGTAATTTGTATTGGCGTGCTGTTGAATTGTTCTTCCTCTCTTCTTTTTTTTTTTTTTACTGCAATTGTATATACTATTAGCTCTATGATATGAAACTAGTAGACATTGTCTATTGCATAAACTATTCTAACATGTAACTCATAAGGTGAACCTTGTTACCAGCAATTTTGAAATGTAATTGTACAATGCTTTAATACTCGGTTTGTATGCCAAAACTTTACCTCGATAAAAAAAATAAAAAAAAGTAAATTGGAAAGTTATTTAAAATTACATGCCCTATTTGAATAAAGTTTTTTTTTTTTTTTTTTTTTTACTTGACTATCCCTTTAAATTAATCACATTAATAAAGGGTAACCCATTTAACACAAGCAACTGTATCCCTGAAATCTGTATCTAGCCACAAATGTAGCTACACCATTTTTAAAAGTATTTAAAGGGACAGTTTACTCCAGAATTGTTATAAAATATAGATAATCCCTTTATTACCCATTCCCCAATTTTGCATAACCAACACGGTTATATTGATATACTTTTTACCTCTGTGATTACCTTGTATCTAAGCCTCTGCAGACTGCCCCCTTATAGTTCTTTATTTTAGCTAATCAGTGCCCTCTCATAAGTAACTCCATGGGCGTGAGCAAAATGTTATCTACATGGCACACATGAACTAATGCCCTCCAGCTGCAAAAAAATGTCAAATGCATTGAGATAAGAGGCAGCCTTCAAGGGCTTAGAAATTTGCATATGAGCCTACCTAGGTTTAGCATTCAACTAAGAATACCAAGAGCAAATTTGATAATACAAGTGAATTTGAAAGTTGTTTAAAATTGCAAGCTCTATCTGAATCATAAAAGTTTAATTTAGACTAGTAATTGGCATTTACTACCTCCTTAGGCAACGAGTTCCCTTTTTTTCTAAGTCTGCAATGTCTTTTTTTGAGTTTAGTCCCCAGAACTGCACTACATACTCAAGCTGAGGTCTTACCAGGGATTTATATAATGACAGAATTATGCTTTTCTCCCTTTCATTCATGCCTCTTTAATGCACATTAGTATATTATTAGCCTTAGAAGCTGCTGCCCTGCATTGTGCACCCATCTTTTGCTTGTTATCTATAATTACTCCCAAATCCCTCTTCTGTTTTGCTAGTTCCATTTACATAATAGGTTGCCTGCTTACTTTTACTTCCAAAATGTAGAACCTTGCATTTTCCAGTATTAAATCTAATTTTCCATTTACCTGCCCATACTTCTAATTTTTGTAGATCCCCTTGTAAATCAATTTCATCCTGCACTGAACTAATGACCTTACACAACTTTGTATCATCTGCAAAAATAGAGATGTTACTACAGGGAGTGCAGAATTATTAGGCAAGTTGTATTTTTGAGGATTAATTTTATTATTGAACAACAACCATGTTCTCAATGAACCCAAAAAACTCATTAATATCAAAGCTGAATAGTTTTGGGAGTAGTTTTTAGTTTGTTTTTAGTTATAGCTATTTTAGGGGGATATCTGTGTGTGCAGGTGACTATTACTGTGCATAATTATTAGGCAACTTAACAAAAAATAAATATATACCCATTTCAATTATTTATTTTTACCAGTGAAACCAATATAACATCTCAACATTCACAAATATACATTTCTGACATTCAAAAACAAAACAAAAACAAATCAGTGACCAATATAGCCACCTTTCTTTGCAAGGACACTCAAAAGCCTGCCATCCATGGATTCTGTCAGTGTTTTGATCTGTTCACCATCAACATTGCGTGCAGCAGCAACCACAGCCTCCCAGACACTGTTCAGAGAGGTGTACTGTTTTCCCTCCTTGTAAATCTCACATTTGATGATGGACCACAGGTTCTCAATGGGGTTCAGATCAGGTGAACAAGGAGGCCATGTCATTAGATTTTCTTCTTTTATACCCTTTCTTGCCAGCCACGCTGTGGAGTACTTGGACGCGTGTGATGGAGCATTGTCCTGCATGAAAATCATGTTTTTCTTGAAGGATGCAAACTTCTTCCTGTACCACTGCTTGAAGAAGGTGTCTTCCAGAAACTGGCAGTAGGACTGGGAGTTGAGCTTGACTCCATCCTCAACCCGAAAAGGCCCCACAAGCTCATCTTTGATGATACCAGCCCAAACCAGTACTCCACCTCCACCTTGCTGGCGTCTGAGTCGGACTGGAGCTCTCTGCCCTTTACCAATCCAGCCACGGGCCCATCCATCTGGCCCATCAAGACTCACTCTCATTTCATCAGTCCATAAAACCTTAGAAAAATCAGTCTTGAGATATTTCTTGGCCCAGTCTTGACGTTTCAGCTTGTGTGTCTTGTTCAGTGGTGGTCGTCTTTCAGCCTTTCTTACCTTGGCCATGTCTCTGAGTATTGCACACCTTGTGCTTTTGGGCACTCCAGTGATGTTGCAGCTCTGAAATATGGCCAAACTGGTGGCAAGTGGCATCTTGGCAGCTGCACGCTTGACTTTTCTCAGTTCATGGGCAGTTATTTTGCGCCTTGGTTTGTCCACACGCTTCTTGCGACCCTGTTGACTATTTTGAATGAAACGCTTGATTGTTTGATGATCACGCTTCAGAAGCTTTGCAATTTTAAGAGTGCTGCATCCCTCTGCAAGATATCTCACTATTTTTGACTTTTCTGAGCCTGTCAAGTCCTTCTTTTGACCCATTTTGCCAAAGGAAAGGAAGTTGCCTAATAATTATGCACGATGTTTTTAATCGTGTTGCAGCGTGGTAGGTGAACAGATATCAAAAACATAAAATTTATATGTGTTAACTGGTTTGTGTGATGATAAGATGATAAGATTGTGGAAATCAATATAAATAATAAAAAGAAAAAGAAAACTGAGGTATTGTACAAAATGTGACAATTTTTATATATTGAACAAATGTAGCGAATACAAGTTGTAACAAATACAAGTGGGATAGGAACAAATACAATATGGTTTATATTTATAAATTATAATACAATATGGTATATATTTTATACAATATGGTATATATTTAAAAATAGGCAGATTAAAAAGAGGCAAATTAAAAAGACATTAAATACATGTTTGCACAATATATATGTTGTATGTGTATCGCACTGCAGTGGATAAAAATGGATAAAAAAGGTCTAGTAAAATTGTATAAAACAACCCAAGATAGGGTAGTTTTGATAAGAGCGGTTGATTGTTAAAAGAGTGCCTTATAACACCTTAAAAAAGTACCTTAGAAAGTAGTGGTTCTCAAAACTACTTAGTTGTTTAGTGGGATCCGTTGGAAGACATTCATATGGATAAGCTATTAGTAATAGCTAAAAGGGAACTTTTGTGGATGGCGGTTGTCTCAATACTATTTATCAGTATGGACTCCGGTCTGATAGCAGGTATCTGGTTCCAAATGGAGAAAAGTTTTCTTTGTTTAGGGTCCTGTGGAATTTCCTGGAAATTGCGGTGTCCCAATACTCTCTGTCAGTATGGACTTATGTTCGCAAGTGAAGGAGAAATTTCTTGGAAATTGCGGTGTCCCACTACTCTCTGTCAGTATGGACTTTTGGATCCTTAGCTGAACCAGTGTGTAGCAGCAGTTGGATTTCTTGGGATCCGTTTGGCGGCAAAAAAGAGTTCAAAGTTTAGAGTACCGGCTTTTTTTCAAAGTGACCGGCTTTTTCAAAAGAAACGGCTTTTTCCAAATAACCGGCTATTTCAAATTGCCCGGCTATATATATATTACCCAATAGTAACATAGATTGCCTACCACTGTTATCCAATAGCAATCTATACTGCCCTTTATAAATGCCCTACAGAGTGTTCACAGGCATCTTGATAAAGGCTACGGCCGAAACGCGTAGAGCTGCCTACACTCTGAAACACTGCATTATAGTGCACAAGGACCGACTAATACCTAACCTCAACTCAGTCGGTATCTAAAGATATATAGCCAGGCAATTTGAAATAGCCGGAAATTTGAAATAGCCGGAGTCCATACTGATAAATAGTATTGAGACAACCGCCATCCACAAAAGTTCCCTTTTAGCTATTACTAATAGCTTATCCATATGAATGTCTTCCAACGGATCCCACTAAACAACTAAGTAGTTTTGAGAACCACTACTTTCTAAGGTACTTTTTTAAGGTGTTATAAGGCACTCTTTTAACAATCAACCGCTCTTATCAAAACTACCCTATCTTGGGTTGTTTTATACAATTTTACTAGACCTTTTTTATCCATTTTTATCCACTGCAGTGCGATACACATACAACATATATATTGTGCAAACATGTATTTAATGTCTTTTTAATTTGCCTCTTTTTAATCTGCCTATTTTTAAATATATACCATATTGTATTATAATTTATAAATATAAACCATATTGTATTTGTTCCTATCCCACTTGTATTTGTTACAACTTGTATTCGCTACATTTGTTCAATATATAAAAATTGTCACATTTTGTACAATACCTCAGTTTTCTTTTTCTTTTTATTATTTATATTGATTTCCACAATCTTATCATCACACAAACCAGTTAACACATATAAATTTTATGTTTTTGATATCTGTTCACCTACCACGCCGCAACACGATTAAAAACACTTTGCTATTATTTTTCAATTATTTTCTAATTAATTGAAACCTAGCTCCCCTTCACTTGTCCGTTCTAACTTTTACATCGATAACAATTTGGAGGAATTGTTATCACTTAGAAGGGTTGTAGAGCATATTTTTAACCACTCAAAAATTATTTTGCTCACTAATATCTAATTAGTTTCAAAGGTGCACTCGCTCCATCCTGCTTTTTAAATACTAATAATTATGCACACCTGATATAGGGTGTTGATGTCATAAGACCACACCCCTTCTCATTACAGAGATGCACATCACCTAATATGCTTAATTGGTAGTAGGCTTTCGAGCCTATACAGCTTGGAATAAGACAACATGCATAAAGAGGATGATGTGGTCAAAATACTCATTTGCCTAATAATTCTGCACTCCCTGTATTTAATCCTTGCTACAAGTCATTAATAAAAATATTAAAAGAACAGGGCCCAGTACTTATCCCTGGGAGACTCCACTGATTACTTTTTGTCCAATCTGAATATGATCCATTTAATAACTGGATAAAAGACAGTAACTCGTTGCTTCCTGTCTTTTATCCAGTTATTTATCCATGAGCTAACATTTTCAGATATTCCCTGTCTCTTAATTTTGTACATTAATATCTCATGTGGCACTGAATCAAACACCTTTTCAAAATCCAAGTATATCACATTAACAGATTCCCCTTTATCTATATTTTTACTCACTTCCTTGTAGAATCTAATTAGATTAGTTTGACATGATCTATTTCTCATAAAACCATTCTGATTTTAACTCATAATCATGTTTATACAAATATACTCATCAATATAATCCCTTATATCCCTTCAAGTGTCTTCCCCACTATTGATGTCAGACTAACTGGTCTATAGCTTCCTGGATTAGCAATGCTTTTCTTTTTAAAAAGTGTCACCAGAGCAGCTTTGCGCCAGTCCTGGGGTACTATGCCTGAGGATAATGAGTCTTGAAAAATTAAGAGTAGAGGTTTGGCTATGACAGTGCTAATTTCCTGTAAAACGCTTGGGTGTATTCCATCTGGGTCTGGAGTTTTATTTACCAAAATATTATCCATTTTTTTCCTAATATCCTCTAGAGATAACCCAGTTATTAGCATGGACTTGTATGATCTAGTTTGTTTCAAAGTATCTCCCATTGGTTCCTCTCTTATGTATAGGGAAGAAAATAGCTGGTTTAATACCTCAGCCTTCTACCTGTCACAATTAATCATGCTACCCTTCACACATTGTAATGTACCTTTACAGTGGCGTCACTAGGGTTGGTGTCACCCGGTGCGGTAAGTCATGGTGTCACCCCCCCCCCAGAAAGCAGACACACACAAAAACACAGGCAAACACACATACAAACACTCAGACACACTTAAACACATACTCAGATGCACACACAAACACTCAGAAACACACTCAGACAGACACACAAAAACACACACACAAAAACACTGAGACACACAAAAACTCAGACACACACATACAAAATATGTAAACTGCACTGCATTAATTAGGAAGCTCATGCCCTGAGCTGCTCCCTGGCTTAGCAGAACATCAAATGAAAGATAAACAGAGCACTCTAAAATAAATCACTGAAGAAAAGGTTTAGGCACGCAAACTATGAAAATTCTGCTCTCTGACTCTGTTCCAAGTCTGTCAGTGCACAGCCCTGGGCCGCATGTCACTGAGCAGTGAGCACAGATAGGCAGGCAGGTTTAGGCTAGCAGCGCAACTTTGCAAGCCCCACGGCACACCCACAACATTCATAGTGAAATTGGGCAGGGGAGGAGCAAATGTACAAACAAGCAAAAGCAGCCGGGAAAACTATTTGTTGAAATTGCAGCACTGGCTCAAGGGGCAAAAAAATTGTGTGTCTACAACTTCCCCAGTCCCACTAATGTTCACAAATGTCAGCCTCAAATAAAATAATCTATGCATCTCAACATTGTATTTCTTTGAATTTCAATAAAATTTAAAAAAATTTTGGTGTCACCCCCTGGAGGGTGTCACCCGGGTGCGGCCCGCCCCCCCCCGCCCCCCCCCTAGTGACGCCACTGTACCTTTATTTACCTTCTTAGATTTTTTGCAATTTATGCACTTAAAAACCTGACGAGGCCCAATGAAGGCTGAAACTATCGTCTGGGGTTGCTGTGTTCCTTGATCAGAGAGGAACTGCCTGGTATTTTGTCACTAGACTGACCGTAATAGGTGGGATCAGACTGATATACTACAGGAAAGTTCTACTCTGTGAAAAGCATTACTGGGCTAAAAAGAAGCTGCACCCAGGTGGTAAATCACCATAGAACAGGCTAACAAAATGGTATTGAGCTAGTTGTTCATTCCTGTGCGTGTGCTTTTCTCTCTATGTATTTAGTCTCCCTAAAAAAACTTTTAGGGTTTGACTTAGAATACTATGCAATTAATCTTTCATTTTCTATTTTGGTTAATTTGATTGTTTTTTTTTTGTTACATCCCTTATATATTTAGAAAGTTAAGTCTGTACTATTTTCTTTGAATAATTTAAATGTCCTACATTTTTTCCTAATTTCTCATAACACATTTTGTTTTATGGCTTGGATTTATTTATTTTACTCTTATAACAATGTGGTATGTGTTAATATGTATATTTATTTAACAAAGTTTTAAATGTTATCCATTTATTCTCAGTATTTTTTTAGAGAATACTTTGTCCCAATTTATGTTATTTAAAAATTTCCTGAAATCATTGAATTTGCTTTCTTAAAATTAAAAGTCTTAGTTGAACACTTATAACACTGCTTATGGAAAGTGATTTCAAATGTGACCATGTTTTGATCACTGTTACCCAAATGTTCTTTGACTTATAGGTTTGATTTTATGAGGTAGATTTATCAAAGCTTCAACTGATAATACGCTGAAATCCCGCGTCAAACTCGACGCGAGATTGATCCTCCGTAGTTAACAAAGCATCAAGATTGTCAAATGTTGAAACATGTGACATAATATACGCTCCTGCGATCTCAATCCGACACAGATTGATGCTTGCGTCATTCCAGATGTTTCAAATTCACATTTGACTCTATTTGACTCTCTTCCCAATTTATCAAACATTCAACAGGTACGCTAGCGTCAATTCCGACGCAGCGCACCTATAAGTCAAACCAACACCATTAAGGCTGTGAATACCATAGAAATCAATGGGAGTCTGAAAACACAGAAAGGTTATGTTCTATGCTGCAAGACAATGAAGCATATTAGATTAAAAAAAGTAAATTTGAAACTTTATTAAATTGTATACGCTTTTTAAATCAAACAATATTATTGCTCCAAATGTGGTGCAAAGTATTGCTCCAAATTTGGTGCACTAGTAGATATAGGGATAAAAATGAAATAAATACATTAATACTTATGGATTATGTTACATCTTTGTCTCATTACAAAGCAAGGGGACAATATTATTGCTCCAAACTTGGTGTGAAGTATTGCTCTAAACATGGTGCACTAGTAGATATAGAGATACAAATTAAATACATAACATAATATAGCTAATTTCCTTTTTTTATTTTTATAAATCTATTTGCACCATGTTTAAGGCATGTAATACAAGTCCCACTCTCCACTTCGAACCAAATTTGACGCAACAGTTTTCGCACCTAATTTGATGCAATACTCCTATTGTATTTATTTGCAAACTGATATTTTAAGAGCTGGGCCAGTTTTCTCTCTGCACCTGTGTATACCATCCTGTTATACTCAACTCAATGTTAACATGTTCTTTGCTTTTTTTCCAAGTTATAGGGTAATAAGTACAAGTAGCACTTTACTATTTCCAAAGCATTTTTTTTTCTCAAAATTAGCGATAGTTACATTGATATCTGTCAGGAATTCCTGAATATCCCTTCACTTGTATATATTTTTTTTTAGTAAACAACCCAAAGTATTGATCTAGGCCCATTTTGGTATTTTTCATGGCACCATTTCATCGCCAAATGCGATCAAATAAAAAAAAATGTTAACTTTTTCACAAACTAGCGGCTAGATTTGGAGTTTTGTCGGTAACGACCCGAAAAACTAACGCCGGCTTTTTTCTGGCCGCACCATAAAAATAACTCTGGTATTGAGAGTCCACATAAAGGCTGCGTTAGGCTCCAAAAAAGGAGCGTAGAGCATTTTTAACGCAGCTTCAACTCTCAATACCAGAGTTGCTTACGCAAGCGGCCAGCCTAAAAAACGTGCTCGTGCACGATTCCCCCATAGGAAACAATGGGGCTGTTTGAGCTGAAAAAAAACCTAACACCTGCAAAAAAGCCGCGTTCAGCTCTTAACGCAGCCCCATTGTTTGCTATGGGGAAACACTTCCTACGTCTGCACCTAACACTCTAACATGTACCCCGAGTCTAAAAACCCCTAACTTTACACTTATTAACCCCTAATCTTCCGCCCCCGCTATCGCTGACACCTGCATTTTATTTTTAACCCCTAATCTGCCGCTCCGTAAACCGCCGCTACTTACATTATCCCTATGTACCCCTAATCTGCTGCCCATAACACCGCCGGCCCCTATATTATATTTATTAACCCCTAATCTGCCCCCCTCAACGTCGCCTCCACCTGCCTACACTTATTAACCCCTAATCTGCCGAGCGGACCGCACCGCTATTATAATAAAGTTATTAACCCCTAATCCGCCTCACTAACCCTATAATAAATAGTATTAACCCCTAATCTGCCCTCCCTAACATCGCCGACACCTAACTTCAATTATTAACCCCTAATCTGCCGACCGGAGCTCACCGCTATTCTAATAAATGGATTAACCCCTAAAGCTAAGTCTAACCCTAACACCCCCCTAAATTAAATATAATTTTAATCTAACGAAATTAATTAACTCTTATTAAATAAATTATTCCTATTTAAAGCTAAATACTTACCTGTAAAATAAACCCTAATATAGCTACAATATAAATTATAATTACATTGTAGCTATTTTAGGATTAATATTTATTTTACAGGCAACTTTGTAATTATTTTAACCAGGTACAATAGCTATTAAATAGTTAAGAACTATTTAATAGCTAAAATAGTTAAAATAATTACAAAATTACCTGTAAAATAAATACTAACCTAAGTTACAATTAAACCTAACACTACACTATCAATAAATTAATTAAATAAGATACCTACAATTAAACCTAACACTACACTATCAATACATTAATTAAATACAATATCTACAAATAACTACAATGAAATAAACTAACTAAAGTACAAAAAATAAAAAAGAACTAAGTTACAAAAAATAAAATTTTTTTACAAACATAAGAAAAATATTACAACAATTTTAAACTAATTACACCTACTCTAAGCCCCCTAATAAAACAACAAAGCCCCCCAAAATAAAAAATGCCCTACCCTATTCTAAATTACTAAAGTTAAAAGCTCTTTTACCTTACCAGCCCTGAACAGGGCCCTTTGCGGGGCATGCCCCAAGAAGTTCAGCTCTTTTGCCTGTAAAAAAAAACATACAATACCCCCCCAACATTACAACCCACCACCCACATACTCCTAATCTAACCCAAACCCCCTTTAAATAAACCTAACACTAAGCCCCTGAAGATCATCCTACCTTGTCTTCACCTCACCAGGTATCACCGATCCGTCCTGGCTCCAAAATCTTCATCCAACCCAAGCGGGGGTTGGCGATCCATCATCCGGTGGCTGAAGAGGTCCAGAAGAGGCTCCAAAGTCTTCATCCTATCCGGGAAAAAGAGGCGATCCGGACCGTCAACCATCTTGATCCAAGCGGCATCTTCTATCTTCATCCGATGACGACTGGCTCCATCCTGAAGACCTCCACCGCAGACCCATCTTCCGGCGACGTCCAACTGAAGAATGACGGTTCCTTTAAGGGACGTCATCCAAGATGGCGTCCCTCGAATTCCGATTGGCTGATAGGATTCTATCAGCCAATCAGAATTAAGGTAGGAATATTCTGATTGGCTGATGGAATCAGCCAATCAGAATCAAGTTCAATCCGATTGGCTGATCCAATCAGCCAATCAGATTGAGCTCGCATTCTGTTGGCTGTTCCGATCATCGGATGAAGATAGAAGATGCCGCTTGGATCAAGATGGTTGCCGGTCCGGATCGCCTCTTCTTCCCGGATAGGATGAAGACTTTGGAGCCTCTTCTGGACCTCTTCAGCCACCGGATGATGGATCGCCAACCCCCGCTTGGGTTGGATGAAGATTTTGGAGCCAGGACGGATCGGTGATACCTGGTGAGGTGAAGACAAGGTAGGATGATCTTCAGGGGCTTAGTGTTAGGTTTATTTAAGGGGGGTTTGGGTTAGATTAGGGGTATGTGGGTGGTGGGTTGTAATGTTGGGGGGGGTATTGTATGTTTTTTTTACAGGCAAAAGAGCTGAACTTCTTGGGGCATGCCCCGCAAAGGGCCCTGTTCAGGGCTGGTAAGGTAAAAGAGCTTTTAACTTTATTAATTTAGAATAGGGTAGGGCATTTTTTATTTTGGGGGCTTTGTTGTTTTATTAGGGGGCTTAGAGTAGGTGTAATTAGTTTAAAATTGTTGTAATATTTTTCTTATGTTTGTAAATATTTTTTTATTTTTTGTAACTTAGTTCTTTTTTATTTTTTTTACTTTAGCTAGTTTATTTAATTGTATTTATTTGTAGGAATTGTATTTAATTAATTTATTGATAGTGTAGTGTTAGGTTAATTGTAGGTAATTGTAGGTAGTTTATTTAATTAATTTATTGATAGTGTAGTGTTAGGTTTAATTGTAACT
This sequence comes from Bombina bombina, assembly GCF_027579735.1. Classification (NCBI taxonomy): domain Eukaryota; kingdom Metazoa; phylum Chordata; class Amphibia; order Anura; family Bombinatoridae; genus Bombina; species Bombina bombina. The sequence continues at coordinate 542,291,919 of NC_069501.1, read as the reverse complement.
TAGGTTAGTATTTATTTTACAGGTAATTTTGTAATTATTTTAACTATTTTAGCTATTAAATAGTTCTTAACTATTTAATAGCTATTGTACCTGGTTAAAATAAATACAAAGTTACCTGTAAAATAAATATAAATCCTAAAATAGCTATAATATAATTATAATTTATATTGTAGCTATATTAGGATTTATTTTACAGGTAAGTATTTATCTTTAAATAGGAATAATTTATTTAATAAGAGTTAATTAATTTCGTTAGATGTAAATTATATTTAATTTAGGGGGGTGTTAGTGTTAGGGTTAGACTTAGCTTTAGGGGTTAATACATTTATTAGAGTAGCGGTGAGCTCCAGTCGGCAGATTAGGGGTTAATAATTGAAGTTAGGTGTCGGCGATGTTAGGGAGGGCAGATTAGGGGTTAATACTATTTATTATAGAGTTAGTGAGGCGGATTAGGGGTTAATAACTTTATTATAGTAGCGGTGCGGTCCGCTCGGCAGATTAGGGGTTAATAAGTGTAGGCAGATGGAGGCGACGTTGAGGGGGGCAGATTAGGGGTTAATAAATATAATATAGGGGTCGGCGGTGTTAGGGGCAGCAGATTAGGGGTACATAAGGATAACGTAGGTGGCGGCGCTTTGCGGTCGGCAGATTAGGGGTTAATAAGTGTAGGCAGATGAAGGCGACGTTGAGGGGGGCAGATTAGGGGTTAATAAATATAATACAGGGGTCGGCGGTGTTAGGGGGAGCAGATTAGGCGTACATAAGGATAATGTAGGTGGCGGTCGGCAGATTAGGGGTTAAAAAAATTTAATAGAGTGTCGGCGATGTGGGGGGACCTCGGTTTAGGGGTACATAGGTAGTTTATGGGTGTTAGTGTACTTTAGAGTACAGTAGTTAAGAGCTTTAGAAACCGGCGTTAGCCCAGAAAGCTCTTAACTACTGACTTTTTTCCTGCGGCTGGAGTTTTGTCGTTAGATGTCTAACGCTCACTTCAGAAACGACTCTAAATACCGGAGTTAGAAAAATCCCATTGAAAAGATAGGATACGCAATTGACGTAAGGGGATCTGCGGTATGGAAAAGTCGCGGCTGAAAAGTGAGCGTTAGACCCTATTTTGAGTGACTCCAAATACCGGCGGTAGCCTAAAACCAGCGTTAGGAGCCTCTAACGCTGGTTTTCACGGCTAACGCCAAACTCCAAATCTAGGTCTAGGTTTCCTCATTGAAATTATTTACAAACAGCTTGTGCAATTATGGCACAAATGGTTGCAAATGCTTCTCTGGGATCCCCTTTGTTCAGAAATAGCAGACATTTATGGCTTTGGCATTACTTTTTGGTAATTAGAAGGCCGCTAAATGCCGCTACGCACCACACTTGTATTATGCCCAGCAATGAAGGGGTTAATTAGGTAGAGTGAGGAGTTAATGTTAACTTTAGTGCAGTGTAGTAGACAACCCAAAGTATTGATCTAGGCCCATTTTGGTATATTTAATTCCACCATTTCACCGTCAAATGCGATCAAATAAAAAATTGTTAACTTTTTCCCAAACTTTAGGTTTCTCACTGAAATCATTTAGAAACAGTTTGTGCAATTATGGCACAAATGGTTGTAAATGCTGTCTGCCAGTACCCAGTTTTATGGAAATGTGCTTTATTTTTTTTAATAAATAAAAAGACCCCATTTTCTGTAGTGTAGCTGCCCCCCCTCAATACCCTAACCCCTCCCAGATCCCTTTCCCAACACTAAATAGGCCTTATTCCCCCCTCCCTCCTTCCCATAGACTGCAACTATAGCACTTAAAAGCGTGTGCTCCCGCCCCCTTGCATGCTCACGCACACTCAGGCACAGGATCCGGAACTCCCTTCAGTAATGGTCTGCCCACCCGCCTCCCTGCTATGGCTCCCACCCACCAACGATCGGCACCATGGCTGGCTGATGCAGTGAGGGCCACAGAGTGTCTTCTCTCTGAATCAGTGGGTAAAAAAGGGTATTGCAGGATGCATCAATATCGAGGCATCACTGCAATACCCTGAAAGCGACTAGAAGCGATCACAATCACTTTGAGTGATTCAAACCCCTGAGGACGTGCCAGGCACGTCCTTGGTCATTAAGAACCGGTTTTTGTAGAACGTGCCTGGCACGTCCTCGGTCGTTAAGGGGTTAAAATTTATTGCTCTATCTAAATCATGAAAGTTAAATTTTGACTAGACTATTGCTTTATTTTGTCTCCATAGAAGGATGACTCCTCAAAAGTGTAGTCCAAAATACTTTAATGGGTACAGGTTCAGACAGTAAAAATCACAACGTTTCGGGGTCAATACCCCTTAGTCATGTGATAAAACATAACCTTAACACACCTGCTTAAATAGGCTAACAAATTAACCCTAGATGCACTTTGCAATTTTACTTTAACATAATCATGTATGGATACTGACCCCTGCAGGCCAGGTGTGAAAATGGCATGTAAATTTAAAAACAAATTATCAGGTAGCCTCCAGTCACAATTCTTTATAAAAAGATACAAAATAATTGTTGTGTGTGGTCACCCAAATGAATACATATAAAGATATATCTGATTGCTCAAATGAATATATACAAAAATATATCTGTTATTAAACAATTATAGGTTGCATATCAAGCGGCCAACTGAATTAAAATGGAATTATAAATGGCAGATTAAATTGGCTTAATGTTAGTAAATTAGTAAATGAGTAAATGATATTTCAGTGTTCTTAACTATACAAAAAGCAGTTACATAATTCAAGGACAGTCATGTCTTATTAAGAACTAGAGATAGAAAAACCTAGAGTGAAAACTCATAGCCTAATGTCTCTTAAATAACTAATCAGAGGAATAACTTAAAGGGCCACTAAACCCAAAATCTTTCTTTCATGATTCAGATAGAGAATAGAAAGTTAAACAACATTACAATTTACTTCCATTATTTATTTTGCTTCATTTTTTAGATATCCTTAGTTGAAGAAAAAGCAATGCACATGGTGAGCCAATCACACGTGGCCTCTATGTGCAGCAACCAATCAGCAGCTACTGAGCATATCTAGATATGCTTTTCAGCAAACAATATCAAGAGAATAAAACAAATTAGATAATATAAGTAAATTAGAAAGATGTTTAAAATGGCATTCTCTTTCTAAATCATAAAAGAAAAAATGTGGGTGTCATGTCCCTTTAATAAAACACAGACCAGTCAATCTCCCTATTCATCCCCTTCGGCTCCAGGGTATCTAATTTGAATATCCAATAAGATTCGCGTTGTTTTAATAGACGTGTTCTATTGCCACCACGTCTTGGAATCTTAATGTGGTCGATAACCTGGAACCGAAGTTGACTGACTTGATGGCCAGCCGACAAAAAATGATGTGCTACTGGGGCAGTATACACCTTGCACCTGATGTTGCTCTTGTGCTCGGTGATACGGTCGCCCACCCGTCTGGTGGACTCACCCACATAGGCACGCCCACACGGACATTTGATCAAATAAATGACAAAGCTCGTATTGCAAGTGTAATAGTCCTTGTGTTTAAATTTATATCCTGTCTGAGGGTGCACAAAGTAGGGGCTTTTAATAACTGACCCACAATTTACACACCCCAAACAGGGAAAACAACCTAGGTTTTTTTTGGTGATATATCCCTGCTGAGGAGCTCTGCCAGGACCCAAATCTGCCTTTACCAAAGTATCTCTCAAGCTTTTATTACGCTTATAGGCTGGTAATGGATACTGGTGGAACTCCTCAACATTGGGGATGCAATTTTGTAAAATGCTCCAATGTTTGCGTACAATACGGGCAATGTCATTACTTTGTCTGCAAAAGTTGGAAACAAAAACCATTCTTTTCCCTTTATCTTGTGAGGATTTTGGTTTAAATAATGTTTCTCTGTCTAGAGCAGACACATTTTTTATGGTCTCTTGAATCAAAGAGGGTGGATAACCCCTCTGGATGAATTATTGACCCATCTCTACAAGTCTGATTTGTGATATATTAGAGTCATCAACAATCCTTTTAACTCTGAGCATCTGACTGCGAGGCAGAGAGTGCACCAGAGGTAAAGGATGGGCGCTTTCATAGTGGAGTAGACTGTTCCTATCAGTGGCTTTCCTGAATAAATCAGTCTTGAAACCTAGGCCACATTTGGTTACTTTCACATCCAAGAAATCAATTTTGTGTTTGCTCCACACCAGTGTAAATTTAATATTGTTGGTAGCCTGATTCAAATCCGCTACAAAGGACTCCAGAGCCCCAACGTCGCCCAGCCAAATACCAAAAATATCGTCTATGTAGCGCCACCAAGTGGCGCCACACCAGCGAAATTCAGGGTGCTCAAAAACAAACCTCTCTTCAAATAAATTCATAAAAATATTGGCATAATTAGGGGCAACGTTGGAGCCCATGGCAGTACCCTGCAGTTGCATATAAAACTGGTCCTCAAAGAGGAAGTAATTATTGTACAGAATTATTTCCAATAATTGTAAAATGAAGCAAACCTCAGAAGCAGAGTACAGCCCACAATTTGATAGTGCACTATTCACAGCGCCGATGCCACTAGCATGTGTGATGGAAGTATACAGGCTAGTGACATCAAGGCTAAATAAAATCAATTTATCAGTGCCCAATTCCAGATTGTGTATTTTTGCAAGGAAATCATTAGTGTCCTTAATGAAAGTACATGACTGCTCCACCAATGGTCTCAAAATCTTATCCAAATAAATCGCAATATTTGAAAAGATGGAATTAGTCCCTGCAACAATAGGACGACCAGGTGGAGCAGTCATGGACTTATGGACTTTGGGTAATACATAAAGGACCGGAGTAACCGGATCCTTAACCAATAAAAATTGGCTAGTTTTCTTATCAATGATATTTGATCTCAGCGCAAAGTCTACACAAACCTGAATTTCTTGTTTTAGTCTGAAAATGGGGTTAGATGACACAGGTTTATATACAGATTGGACACTCAATTGGCGATTAATTTCATCCTTGTAGTAAGACTTATTGAGAATGACGGTAGCACCGCCCTTGTCCGCCGGTTTCAAAATGATGCCGGTATTCTCCTTAAGTCTACTCAAGGCTTGATTATCATTTTTAGTGAAATTGCTTTTATTGAATCTACCCTTCAATCGTTGGTTCTGCACACGTTGTTGTAATTTTTTAAGATCAGATAATACCAACCTTTCAAAGGTCTCAATGCCAAAGTGTGTGTGTTGTGGATAAAATGCACTCTTATTTCTTAAACCTAAATCACCTATATTTAGAGATGGTCTGGGAGTAGGGAATATTGTATTAACACCATCTTTAATAGAATCTACAACATTCACCAATTTAGCAGGTACATTAGGATCAACAGGTGTTTGTCCCAGTCCCGGATGAGTCCCATATGAAGTTGCATGCCAATGCTTTAATCTAATGTTCCTGAAGAACCTATAGATATCCTTATGAGTCTCAAAGGGGTTGAAGTTACTCGAAGGACAAAATGATAAGCCTTTCTGAAGTACTCTCGCTTCACTGTTATCCAGTTGGTAATCTGAACTGTTAATGATTATATCTTGCGGGATCTCGTTGCCCTCCCCGGCTGTGGTCTCCCCGTTGATCTCACCTTGACCTTGGCTGGCTGCTTGCCGCTTGTGTTTGCGGCCGCCACGCTTCCAGGGACTCCTTCGCCGTCGCTCTGAGTAAAATCCGAGGAGTCAGAGCTGTTGTTACTAACCGCCCCCGGCTGCTGCTGATGACGTCTTCTCTGGACGTCTTCTGGAATTGGGCACTGATAAATTGATTTTATTTAGCCTTGATGTCACTAGCCTGTATACTTCCATCACACATGCTAGTGGCATCGGCGCTGTGAATAGTGCACTATCAAATTGTGGGCTGTACTCTGCTTCTGAGGTTTGCTTCATTTTACAATTATTGGAAATAATTCTGTACAATAATTACTTCCTCTTTGAGGACCAGTTTTATATGCAACTGCAGGGTACTGCCATGGGCTCCAACGTCGCCCCTAATTATGCCAATATTTTTATGAATTTATTTGAAGAGAGGTTTGTTTTTGAGCACCCTGAATTTTGCCGGTGTGGCGCCACTTGGTGGCGCTACATCGACGATATTTTTGGTATTTGGCTGGGCGACGTTGGGGCTCTGGAGTCCTTTGTAGCGGATTTGAATCAGGCTACCAACAATATTAAATTTACACTGGTGTGGAGCGAACACAAAATTGATTTCTTGGATGTGACTGTAACCAAATGTGACCTAGGTTTCAAGAAAGCCACTGATAGGAACAGTCTACTCCACTATGAAAGCGCCCATCCTTTACCTCTGGTGCACTCTCTGCCTCGCAGTCAGATGCTCAGAGTTAAAAGGATTGTTGATGACTCTAATATATCACAAATCAGACTTGTAGAGATGGGTCAAAAATTCATCCAGAGGGGTTATCCACCCTCTTTGATTCAAGAGACCATAAAAAATGTGTCTGCTCTAGACAGAGAAACATTATTTAAACCAAAATCCTCACAAGATAAAGGGAAAAGAATGGTTTTTGTTTCCAACTTTTGCAGACAAAGTAATGACATTGCCCGTATTGTACGCAAACATTGGAGCATTTTACAAAATTGCATCCCCAATGTTGAGGAGTTCCGCCAGTATCCATTACCAGCCTATAAGCGTAATAAAAGCTTGAGAGATACTTTGGTAAAGGCAGATTTGGGTCCTGGCAGAGCTCCTCAGCAGGGATATATCACCAAAAAAAACCTAGGTTGTTTTCCCTGTTTGGGGTGTGTAAATTGTGGGTCAGTTATTAAAAGCCCCTACTTTGTGCACCCTCAGACAGGATATAAATTTAAACACAAGGACTATTACACTTGCAATACGAGCTTTGTCATTTATTTGATCAAATGTCCGTGTGGGCGTGCCTATGTGGGTGAGTCCACCAGACGGGTGGGCGACCGTATCACCGAGCACAAGAGCAACATCAGGTGCAAGGTGTATACTGCCCCAGTAGCACATCATTTTTTGTCGACTGGCCATCAAGTCAGTCAACTTCGGTTCCAGGTTATCGACCACATTAAGATTCCAAGACGTGGTGGCAATAGAACACGTCTATTAAAACAACGCGAATCTTATTGGATATTCAAATTAGATACCCTGGAGCCGAAGGGGATGAATAGGGAGATTGACTGGTCTGTGTTTTATTAAGTTATTCCTCTGATTAGTTATTTAAGAGACATTAGGCTATGAGTTTTCACTCTAGGTTTTTCTATCTCTAGTTCTTAATAAGACATGACTGTCCTTGAATTATGTAACTGCTTTTTGTATAGTTAAGAACACTGAAATATCATTTACTCATTTACTAATTTACTAACATTAAGCCAATTTAATCTGCCATTTATAATTCCATTTTAATTCAGTTGGCCGCTTGATATGCAACCTATAATTGTTTAATAACAGATATATTTTTGTATATATTCATTTGAGCAATCAGATATATCTTTATATGTATTCATTTGGGTGACCACACACAACAATTATTTTGTATCTTTTTATAAAGAATTGTGACTGGAGGCTTCCTGATAATTTGTTTTTAAATTTACATGCCATTTTCACACCTGGCCTGCAGGGGTCAGTATCCATACATGATTATGTTAAAGTAAAATTGCAAAGTGCATCTAGGGTTAATTTGTTAGCCTATTTAAGCAGGTGTGTTAAGGTTATGTTTTATCACATGACTAAGGGGTATTGACCCCGAAACGTTGTGATTTTTACTGTCTGAACCTGTACCCATTAAAGTATTTTGGACTACACTTTTGAGGAGTCATCCTTCTATCTTTACTTTTGTACTATTACGTTGGAGTGTGGCAGTCACTTTAAAAGGATTACTCTCACCTCTTTGAGGATTTTTGCTGTATGCTGGACTCTATTCAAATTTTTTATTTTGTCTCCATGTCACTAATTTTGTTGGGTTTGTAGCGTGTTCCTATTAATATTTTTTTAGGGTTTTTCCCCCCACTCTTTATTTCAACCCACAGGGTCTATACATTATCACCTGTATTAAAAATATTTTCCCTTATTGTGTGTTAAAGGTCAGGTTTAATATACATGCAAATTCCTCCACCCCTTTTATTACTCCTGTCCCTCTTAAATAAAGTATTTAAACTTCCCAGTCGTGAGAATTATCCTACCAGGTTTCAGTTATACTGATAATATCATAGTCCTCTTCTGCGTTTCCTAATTGTACCCTTCTGTCATCCCTTCCTTGAGATATTCTAGGCATCATATTCATAGACTGATCTGTCCTATTATGTTTGGACTCACCCTCCCCCCTTTGCCTAGTTTAACAGATTCTCTAAGCGTGCTAACATCCTCTCCCCCAACACACCTGCACCCATGTCATTCAGGTGCAATCCGTCCTTGCTGTACAAAGTGTTCCCAAGTGAAAAGTCAGCCCAGTGCTCTAAAAAGATGTCTTGAAAAAGGCCCTAACATAGGGCTGAAACGTGTAGACGGAATTAAAAAAAGATTTGCGAGGCTCGAGATACTCCTAGGACCACGGCACTTGGGTGAGTCAGTATACCAATTAGACTCTTTCCTCAAGGCATTTTGTATAGCGTTTTTTATTTTCTTTCTATAGGTCTTTGTCTCGACAACGGATTGGGACACAGGACTGGATACTATGTACTTTTAGGATTATTGTTTTTAAACCCCGGATTGAGCTCGAATCTAATCACTTGGACTCTTTCACTATTTGGGATTATCATTTGGACATCTCTTATATGGACAATTTCGGGTTTTAGATCATCACTGGTTTTCATATCAACACTGTTATTTAATTAGTGCTGTTATTCTTACTAGCACAGATATATATATATTTCCTTTGCGATTTATCCTCAGCCATTAATTCATTTAGAATTTGAATTGAACACCTATGGGATTGTTTTATATATGCACTCACCGTTTTGGTATTTGATTTTTGCTTTTACACTGTTGACAAACTGTCTTTTGTAGCGGTTATTTGTGATCTTTTATTTTCTGGACACATTTTTTATATTTTTATATTTTTTACATCTTATTACACATTATTGCACTATTTTTGATCATACTGGTATCGATTCTGATTCCCCCTTTTTTTTGGGGATATCCACTCCTTTTTCAAAAATAAATTTTAAGAGTTATTAAGAGAGTTTTTTAGGTATCTCTTTAGGTTTGCATTGACACCGTTAACGTATTGGTGTTCAAACTGATTCCTCCTTTTGGACTTCATCCAATCCTAAGTCTTATATATGGATTCATAATATCCATCTCATTGCTGTCTAATTGTTTTTATATTTGGTTCACCTCGCTGTTTTAATTATGTTTTTATATGATAATTATGTATAAGATCTTATCTTTTATTTATGCTTATTAAATATAACAATTTTATAACATAGTATACTATTATCTTTATTTATTATTTTGTATCCCATTTGTCCCGAACGTATGGTTCAACTGGGACATTTGAAATATAACCCTGTTCACCAAGTATCGTAGATACACTTGTAACCTGTTCGTATACCTTAGCCTTTGGCGCTCCTATATACCTTTTCTATTGCATTCACTTGAGGACCTAATTAGGGGGTCTATTTATAGTGTAGCAGGCATACATATTTAGGCGCTAGTTGCTTATCTTCAACACTGTAAAAAGACAAACCCCTCATTTTTAAACCATGTTTTTAACCAGAAACTAACTAACCTTACCTCCTTCTGCCTTACCCAGTTAGAACATGGCCCTGTTAATATCTCCAAAAATGTTACCTTGGAGGTCCTTGCTTTAAGCTTGCTACCTAACTACCTAAAGTCATTTTTTAGGATGCTTTATCACCCGCTGATTCCTTCATTAGTGCCAATATGCATCATGACTACAGGATCAGACCCAGATCCCTCTAACAATCTATCAATATGCTCCACAATATTCCTAACACAAGCTCCTGGAAGACAGCAAACTTTTCTATATAAGGGGTCTAGAATGACAAATGACCCTATCAACCTTCCTAATAATAGAGTCTCCTACAACCAATCCGCCTCAGGCCCAGTCTTGTATACTCCTCTTCCATGACTGAATTTTCACTATAATAGGCAGAACGACCCTGTCTGCCACTGTCACCTCTTAACTGATATCCCCAACATCTTCACTCAATTTTGCAAATCTTTTGGGGTGTACCAGCTCAGAACTTGCCTGTCTCTTCCGCTTACTTTAATTTTTTTTAGTAGTGTCAGGTTTTTTAACGTGTAATTTAGTTTATTTAATTTGTAGTTATTTTAATTTTAGTATAATAGTAATGTTAGTTTAATATATAGTTTAAACTTATTTTTTTTTATTTCACAGGTAATTTTTTATTTATTTTAAGATAGGGATATTGTAATTTTAAATTAAAGTTAGGGGGTTGTTAGGTTTAAGGGTTAATAGTTTAATTATTATTTTTTTGTGATGTGGGAGGCTGTCGGTTTAGGGGTTAATAGGTTTATTTAGTGGCGGTGATGTGGAAGGCCAGAGGTTTAGGGGTTAATAACTTTATTTAGTGGCGGCGATGTCGGGGAGCGGTGGAATAGGGGTTATATCTTTATTATAGTGTGGGCGATGTTGGGGTGTGGGGGAATAGGAGTTAACTTTATTATAGTGGCGGAATGGGGTTAGTAACTTTATTTAGGTGACGGCGATGTCGGGAGTGCCAAATTAGGGGTTAATAAATTTATGTAGGTGGTGGCGATGTCAGAGGCAGCAGATTAGGGGTGTTTAGACTTGGGGTTTATGTTAGGGTGTTAGGTTTAAACGTAATTTTTATTTCCCCATAGACATCAATGGGGTTGCGTTAGGGCGATCGCCATTCCGTGCTTCAGATGTTAGGTTTTTTTCTAACACACTCTCTTAATTGATGTCTATAGAGAAAGTGTGCACAAGCACGTCAAAGTAGCCCTTGGATTTTGTGCGGTATGGAGTTCATCACAACCATATCGCACGCACAAGGCGGCTTTTTAAAAACTTGTAATAGCAGCGCTATGGAGGGTGAAATAACACAACTTTTGTTGCATTCATTTCGCACCCTCTATAGTGCAAAACTTGTAATCTAGGTGAAAGTTAATAAGCTAAATTTATAGTGTAGGCCCACATGGGTGAACTAACCCATCCCCTAATTACATATACACACAAGACGATAGGGGAAAAAAGGGAATCAGTCAAAAAGCAAGCTGAAATAAAAACAATTAAATATAAATTTTATTAAAGACCCAGAGACAAGTATTTTGCTTACTTTCTTTTACTACTCATAATTCAGATGCTTAAAATATACAACAGAATAACATGCATATTTAAACAAGAGTTGACAAGATAGACCAACAGAAAAAAATGTATCTTGTTTGATGCTTATATTTAGAAAATTTGAAGGAAAAAAGCTTTGACAAAACAGAACATTGGCATACAAAAGCATGTAAAGGAGGTGTCTGAGGGAGAAGGACGAAAGATTTGTTAATGTTAGAAGGAATTGATGGTCTTTATCCATTTGATTGGAGAGAAGGGGAGAAACCACTTGAAATCAAATCTTTATTGTTGGTTGCCAACTAGGAAGAATAATACAATTTTAGTTATGGAGAAATTGTAGTTAGGGTAAGAGAAGAGGTGTGAAAATATTCACCTCTGTGTCGTTAATAAGATCTTAATTATAGATGCACAAGCTAGGATAATCCTAATTTTATTGCAAAACCAGAGACTCATATTTAGTACCAAAATAAATGATCTGAAATCAAATTGTCTGAGGACCAGTTGGCTGCATTCAAACTTTGTTGTAATGGAGCATATTATATAAAATCCTTTGAAGCCCCCGGACTTCTGACAGTGTGAGCTGAAAAGGAATTTCCAATTCCAGCTTTGTTCATGACCCTTCTAACCCACCAAGCAATAGTGGTTGGATATCATGGAAATGAGGTGGAATGAAAGATAAGTAGAGTTGTTTAGAAGAAGAAAGGCTAAAAAGAGCAGTTTTGGCTTTGAATTCTTTGAGATATTTAACTACACAAAGGGAAGATTCAGTATGAAGAAAGGGATACAAGAAGAAGAAGGATGGAAAGGGACACCTTCTAGAGAGAAACATTTGGAGTGAAAGTCTAGGGTGTAAACGTCAGAGACTCTATGAAACGAGATGAGGCAGAGTAGAGTGGCTAGTTTTGCCATATGAGATTTTAGGGAAAGTGGAGAATTTGGAGGCCAGGATTTAAAAAGAAAAAAAATGTCAAATCTACATCCTAGAAAAAGTATGTTTGGAGATAAGTGACATTTTAGTCTAATGGCTTTAAAAACTCTGGGGAGTTGTTAACCAAATAATGTCAAGATGATTTGGCAGAACGAGACAAATTGATGGACCTATGAGCTAAGCCCGACTCAAACAAATATGTAAGACAATTAATGACGATTTATATTTGCAGAAATGGGATCCAATAGGAAAAATTTTGGTAACTAAACATTTTGTATCCAGTGATTCTCACATTACTTCAAGCAAGAAATACTTATATTACAACAACAAATTACTATATCTGGGGTGTTTTCCAGCATGGTTCTCTGAACATGGAGATTCTAGGGCTTCCTAACGGATATCTCTTTCTCAAGTTTATTTTAGTTTTATGCGGCTAAAATGTGAAATTTGCCTAAATTGCAATTAACAACTGAAGGTGACACATGATATTTTTTTCTAATTCTTCAAAAATGGCCTTTAAAAGCACATGCCAGCCAAAACTGAAATACACACATTTTTAAAGCATTTTTGTACTACACATGTTAGCTTCTTTTTAGAAAAAAAGCAATCACTGTTAATTTAAAATGTTCTTTTTTTAAAATATATACAATTCCCAAATAAAAAATTCAACAGTGTCTAATCCTAATTCTTATAAAATATAATCCTCAAAGGTGAAAATAAATTTGTTTTGTTTTGTATGACACCTGAGAAAATGAAATTAAAGATTTTTCAATTATGCCTGGGTGGTCTTAAAGCTTTAAAGGTGGAAAAATGGCCATACTTGACAAACCAGTTGGCTCTTTTCTTCCTTTAAAAATGCTTCTGGAAGGACATGTGATAACAAATATTTCCATCTGTTATTTAGACTCATAACACAATTCCTTACTAGTGAAAAATCCAGACACATGTATATGAGCAGATACTCATGAAACAATATTGATGAGTAAGTCTTGCAAAATGTTTTTTATTTCACTCCACCTCTTAAAGCTATATTGTTTAGGCATATCTTTAGAAATAACCTGTTTGCCTCAGTTCTTGCATATCCAGAATAACAGGTTAGTTTTTTCAATACAGTGACAATGAAAAAATATTTAACCTGAAAAATCAGTACAGTTGTTTCACTACTATTATAATTAATTACATTTCTGCCAGTATTATCATTTGTCTGCAAAAATGTAAAACCACCTCAGAGACTTGTGTGGTTAAGAAGCGCTTTCCCTTTAAAGCAATCACTTGATTACTCCTCAGGTGTGTTTAGTCCAACACAAAGGTGCACACTCTGTTAGAAAACGTCTTATAGGCACAGCCTCAATCTTTCATCCCATTGGAGTAGGTAGAAGCAATCCTAAAATCTGTAACAGCAAACACAAAGAAGCACCACACATAAGGATCTAAGTGTAGTAAACCACAGTAACGTAAAAGCAGATTTAATAAAATGTCAAAAACACGCTCACAAGAGACACTTCTTTCAAAGCAGAGGTAAATGTTTTCAACATCAAGCAACATAACACAGGTACCGGTAGGTAAGGAGTCCTCCTTGTTCTGGCTGGTATCTCCCCTTCTTCACTTCCCAACTAATCCGACCATATATGATCAACAGGTATTTACAAAGTCCAAGCGCAACAGTCATGCTCATAGATCCGGATACTCAGTGCATACATAAAAGCTCTCAATGATACACAAAAGATGAATATATAAATAAATAGAAGTAGTCTCCACAGAAACTCTTAAAAAACAATGTAGCCGGCGATTTGCGACTGTGGCTCGACGCGTTTGTCTATCAGTACTTCTGATTTAAATTTGAGATTGAAAGGATAACTATCTCTTTTAGCAGATTGAAACAAAAACCCTAAATTTCCTGATTTGTTGAAAACAGAGTCCTTTGATCAAGTTTTCTCAGTGTGATGAGATCTTTTCAAATACAAACCTATTCCAGCCCATAAAAAAATAGCCTGGTTTTCCAAAGTTTTTTAGTGGCTTTGTAGTGTAAAAAATGATCATATATTTTGCATGGTATTCTTATCAACAGAATTCCAGTTAATCAAAAAACACTTTTAACTTTAACCAGATTTTTGTTGTTACCCAACCCAACTCAATAGGGAGGCAGGCTGTTTGTTTATGGTTACAATGTATGGGGCATTAAAAGATTTTCTTGCATATGAATAATATTTATCAGCATCTGTACTGTAAAAGATCTGCATGCAAAAACATAATTTATGCTTACCTGATAAATTTATTTCTCTTGTAGTGTATCCAGTCCACGGATCATCCATTACTTATGGGATATTAACTCCTCCCCAACAGGAAGTGCAAAAGGATTCACCCAGCAGAGCTGCTATATAGCTCCTCCCCTAACTGCCATTACCAGTCATTCGACCGAAAACATGCAGAGAAAGGAAAACCATAGGGTACAGTGGTGACTGTAGTTTAATGGAAAAATTACCTGCCTTAAAGTGACAGGGCGGGCCGTGGACTGGATACACTACAAGAGAAATAAATTTATCAGGTAAGCATAAATTATGTTTTCTCTTGTTAAGTGTATCCAGTCCACGGATCATCCATTACTTATGGGATACCAATACCAAAGCTAAAGTACACGGATGACGGGAGGGACAGGCAGGCTCTTTATACGGAAGGAACCACTGCCTGAAGAACCTTTCTCCCAAAAACAGCCTCCGAAGAAGCAAAAGTGTCAAATTTGTAAAATTTGGAAAAAGTATGAAGAGAAGACCAAGTTGCAGCCTTGCAAATCTGTTCAACAGAAGCCTCATTCTTAAAGGCCCAAGTGGAAGCCACAGCTCTAGTAGAATGTGCTGTAATTCTTTCAGGAGGCTGCTGTCCAGCAGTCTCATAGGCTAACCGTATTATGCTACGAAGCCAAAAGGAGAGAGAGGTAGCCGAAGCTTTTTGACCTCTCCTCTGACCAGAATAAATGACAAACAGGGAAGACGTTTGTCGAAAATCCTTAGTTGCCTGTAGATAAAATTTCAGGGCACGGACTACATCTAGATTGTGTAGCAGACGTTCCTTTTTCGAAGAAGGATTAGGACACAAAGATGGAACCACAATCTCTTGATTGATATTCCTGTTAGTGACCACCTTAAGTAGGAACCCAGGTTTAGTACGCAGAACTACCTTGTCTGAATGAAAAATCAGATAAGGAGAATCACAATGTAAGGCAGATAACTCAGAGACTCTTCGAGCTGAGGAAATCGCCATTAAAAACAGAACTTTCCAAGATAACAACTTGATATCAATGGAATGAAGGGGTTCAAACGGAACCCCCTGTAAAAAATTAAGAACTAAGTTCAAACTCCATGGTGGAGCAACAGTTTTAAACACAGGCTTGATCCTAGCTAAAGCCTGACAAAAAGCTTGAACGTCCGGAACTTCTGACAGACGTTTGTGTAAAAGAATGGACAGAGCTGAAATCTGTCCCTTTAAGGAACTAGCGGATAAACCCTTTTCTAAACCTTCTTGTAGAAAAGACAATATCCTCGGAATCCTAACCTTACTCCATGAGTAACTCTTGGATTCGCACCAATATAAGTATTTGCGCCATATCTTATAGTAAATCTTTCTGGTAACAGGCTTCCTAGCCTGTATTAAGGTATCAATCACTGACTCAGAAAAACCACGTTTTGATAAAATCAAGCGTTCAATTTCCAAGCAGTCAGCTTCAGAGAAATTAGATTTTGATGTTTGAAGGGACCCTGGATCAGAAGGTCCTGTTTCAGAGGTAGCGACCAAGGTGGACAGGATGACATGTCCACTAGATCTGCATACCAAGTCCTGCGTGGCCATGCAGGCGCTATTAGAATCACTGATGCTCTCTCCTGTTTGATTCTGGCAATCAATCGAGGAAGCATCGGGAAGGGTGGAAACACATAAGCCATCCCGAAGGTCCAAGGTGCTGTCAAAGCATCTATCAGAACCGCTCCCGGATCCCTGGATCTGGACCCGTAACGAGGAAGCTTGGCGTTCTGTTGAGACGCCATGAGATCTATCTCTGGTTTGCCCCAACGTCGAAGTATTTGGGCAAAGACCTCCGGATGAAGTTCCCACTCCCCCGGATGAAAAGTCTGACGACTTAAGAAATCCGCCTCCCAGTTCTCCACTCCCGGGATGTGGATTGCTGACAGGTGGCAAGAGTGAGACTCTGCCCAGCGAATTATCTTTGATACTTCCATCATTGCTAGGGAGCTTCTTGTCCCTCCCTGATGGTTGATGTAAGCTAGTCGTGATGTTGTCTGACTGAAACCTGATGAACCCCCGAGTTGTTAACTGGGGCCAAGCCAGAAGGGCATTGAGAACTGCTCTCAATTCCAGAATGTTTATTGGTAGGAGACTCTCCTCCTGATTCCATTGTCCCTGAGCCTCCAGAGAATTCCAGACAGCGCCCCAACCTAGTAGGCTGGCGTCTGTTGTTACAATTGTCCAGTCCGGCCTGCTGAATGGCATCCCCCTGGACAGATGTGGCCGAGAAAGCCACCATAGAAGAGAATTTCTGGTCTCTTGATCCAGATTCAGAGTAGGGGACAAGTCTGAGTAATCCCCATTCCACTGACTTAGCATGCACAATTGCAGCGGTCTGAGATGTAGACGTGCAAAGGGTACTATGTCCATTGCTGCTACCATTAAGCCGATCACCTCCATGCATTGAGCTACTGACGGGTGTTGAATGGAATGAAGGACACGGCATGCATTTTGAAGCTTTGTTAACCTGTCTTCTGTCAGGTAAATCTTCATTTCTACAGAATCTATAAGAGTCCCCAAGAAGGGAACTCTTGTGAGTGGAAAGAGAGAACTCTTCTTTTTGTTCACCTTCCATCCATGCGACCTTAGAAATGCCAGTACTAACTCTGTATGAGACTTGGCAGTTTGAAAGCTTGAAGCTTGTATCAGAATGTCGTCTAGGTACGGAGCTACCGCAATTCCTCGCGGTCTTAGTACCGCCAGAAGAGCACCCAGAACCTTTGTGAAGATTCTCGGAGCCGTAGCCAATCCGAATGGAAGAGCTACAAACTGGTAATGCCTGTCTAGAAAGGCAAACCTTAGATACCGGTAATGATCTTTGTGAATCGGTATGTGAAGGTAAGCATCCTTTAAATCCACTGTGGTCATGTACTGACCCTTTTGGATCATGGGTAAAATTGTCCGAATAGTTTCCATTTTGAACGATGGAACTCTTAGGAATTTGTTTAGGATCTTTAAATCCAAGATTGGCCTGAAAGTTCCCTCTTTTTTGGGAACCACAAACAGATTTGAGTAAAACCCTTGTCCTTGTTCCGACCGCGGAACCGGATGGATCACTCCCATTAATAAAAGATCTTGTACGCAGCGTAGAAACGCCTCTTTCTTTATTTGGTTTGTTGACAACCTTGACAGATGAAATCTCCCTCTTGGGGGAGAGAATTTGAAGTCTAGAAGGTATCCCTGAGATATGATCTCTAACGCCCAGGGATCCTGGACATCTCTTGCCCAAGCCTGGGTGAAGAGAGAAAGTCTGCCCCCCACTAGATCCGTTCCTGGATCGGGGGCCCTCGATTCATGCTGTCTTAGGGGCAGCAGCAGGTTTCCTGGCCTGCTTGCCCTTGTTCCAGGACTGGTTAGGTCTCCAGCCTTGTCTGTAGCGAGCAACAGCTCCTTCTTGTTTTGGTGCAGAGGAAGTTGATGCTGCTCCTGCTTTGAAATTACGAAAGGAACGAAAATTAGACTGTCTAGCCTTAGGTTTGGCTCTGTCTTGAGGCAGGGCATGGCCTTTATCTCCTGTAATGTCAGCGATAATTTCTTTCAACCCGGGCCCGAATAAGGTCTGCCCTTTGAAAGGTATATTAAGCAATTTAGATTTAGAAGTAACGTCAGCTGACCAGGATTTTAGCCACAGTGCTCTGCGTGCCTGAATGGCGAATCCGGAATTCTTAGCCGTAGGTTTAGTTAAATGTACTACGGCATCTGAAATAAATGAGTTAGCTAACTTAAGGGCTTTAAGCTTGTGTGTAATCTCATCTAATGGAGCTGATTCAAGTGTCTCTTCCAGAGACTCAAACCAAAATGCTGCTGCAGCCGTGACAGGCGCAATGCATGCAAGAGGTTGCAATATAAAACCTTGTTGAACAAACATTTTCTTAAGGTAACCCTCTAACTTTTTATCCATTGGATCTGAAAAGGCACAGCTATCCTCCACCGGGATAGTGGTACGCTTAGCTAAAGTAGAAACTGCTCCCTCCACCTTAGGGACCGTTTGCCATAAGTCCCGTGTGGTGGCGTCTATTGGAAACATCTTTCTAAATATCGGAGGGGGTGAGAACGGCACACCGGGTCTATCCCACTCCTTAGTAACAATTTCAGTAAGTCTCTTAGGTATAGGAAAAACGTCAGTACTCGCCGGTACCTCAAAATATTTATCCAACCTACACATTTTCTCTGGTATTGCAACTGTGTTACAATCATTCAGAGCCGCTAACACCTCCCCTAGTAATACACGGAGGTTTTCCAGCTTAAATTTAAAATTTGAAATATCTGAATCCAGTTTGTTTGGATCAGAACCGTCAACCGCAGAATGAAGCTCTCCGTCCTCATGTTCTGCAAATTGTGACGCAGTGTCTGACATGGCCCTAATATTATCAGCGCACTCTGTTCTCACCCCAGAGTGATCACGCTTACCTCTTAGTTCTGGTAATTTAGCCAAAACTTCAGTCATAACAGTAGCCATATCCTGTAATGTGATTTGTAATGGCCGCCCAGATGTACTCGGCGCTACAATATCACGCACCTCCCGAGCGGGAGATGCAGGTACTGACACGTGAGGCGAGTTAGTCGGCATAACTCTCCCCTCGTTGTTTGGTGAAATATGTTCAATTTGTACAGATTGACTTTTATTTAAAGTAGCATCAATACAGTTAGTACATAAATTTCTATTGGGCTCCACTTTGGCTTTAGCACATATAGCACAGATATCTTCCTCTGAATCAGACATGTTTAACACACTAGCAAATAAACTAGCAACTTGGAAATACTTTTCAAGTAATTTACTATAATATGAAAACGTACTGTGCCTATAAGAAGCACAGAAAAAGTTATGACAGTTGAAAATTAATAAACTGAAAAGTTATAGCATCAAATCTTTGTAAAAAAACACAATTTTAGCAAAGGATTGCTCCCATTAGCAAAGGATAACTAACCCTGATAGCAGAAAAAAAAAAATAAAGAAATAAACGTTTTTTTTTATCACAGTCAACTACAATCTCACAGCTCTGCTGTGAGTGATTACCTCCCTCAAAACAAGTTTTGAAGACCCCTGAGTTCTGTAGAGATGAACCGGATCATGCAGGGAAGACAATAAACTTCTGACTGAATTTTTTGATGCGTAGCAAAAGCACCAAAAAAGGCCCCTCCCCCTCACACATAACAGTGAGAGAGATCAGTAAACTGTCATAAATTAAATAAAACGACTGCCAAGTGGAAAAAAAATAGTGCCCAAAACATTTTTTCACCCAGTACCTCAGAAAATTAAACGATTTTACATGCCAGCAAAAAACGTTTAACATTAATAAATTGAGTGTTATTAAAAAGCCTGTTGCTAGTCCCTGCAAATTAGGCTAAAGTTTTAAGCATACAGTATAATTCCAGTGAAGTACCATTCCCCAGAATACTGAAGTGTAAAATATACATACATGACAGCCTGATACCAGTTGCTGCTACTGCATTTAAGGCTGAGTTTACATTATATTGGTATGGCAGAATTTTCTCATCAATTCCATTGTCAGAAAATAATAAGCTGCTACATACCTCTTTGCAGATTAATCTGCCCGCTGTCCCCTGATCTGAAGTTTACCTCTCCTCAGATGGCCGAGAAACAGCAATATGATCTTAACTACTCCGGCTAAAATCATAGAAAAACTCAGGTAGTTTCTTCTTCAAATTCTACCAGAGAAGGAATAACACACTCCGGTGCTATTATAAAATAACAAACTTTTGATTGAAGGTATGAAACTAAGTATAATCACCACAGTCCTCTCACACATCCTATCTATTCGTTGGGTGCAAGAGAATGACTGGTAATGGCAGTTAGGGGAGGAGCTATATAGCAGCTCTGCTGGGTGAATCCTCTTGCACTTCCTGTTGGGGAGGAGTTAATATCCCATAAGTAATGGATGATCCGTGGACTGGATAGACTTAACAAGAGAAATACATGTTTAAAAGCATTTTAAACTGTTATGTTGTTAGCAAATGTTCATTATTTTGCAGTCCAATGACATACTCCTTTTACATCTCTTGAGTGTTTATTGTCTCCCTTGCTGTGTCCAGTTGATATAACCGGAAATCCTAATTTGATCAAGCAATCACTATGTAGAATGTTGTAAATTAAGAATTCTTCTCTCCAGCCTTTATAAGCGCAGGGAACAAACAAAAAAAATAAAATTCTCAGAGTTGAATTATAGTACAAGTGGACAAACAAGGAAGTAATGATTAATATATTTTGCAAAGAATTACAATACGTTTTAAGTTCAGTGTCTCTATCTAATTGCTTGGATGATATTAAAGGGACATTAAACACTAAATAAATGCTAGATAGAATGACGCATTCAAAGAAAAGATTAGTCTGAGAATAACATGTAGATGTAGTTTTTAACGTTTCATTAGCTGTTTAAATATTGACAAAATAAGTGTAAAGTTTTAGCGTCTATAAAACAATGGGAGCTGCCATATTGTAACTTAGGTTACCTTTTCTGCTGTGGCCAATTAGGAACAGTTATAAATAGGACACTAGAGTGTGCAGCCAATGGCTGTGTGGAATATAACAGTGTTCTGTACTTCCGTTTCTAACAGGAACTGAAAAGCTCACAATTTCAGAATGGAATTACAGGAAAAGGGGACAAAATAAATAATGTAAGTATATTGCAAAGTTTTTTTATGCATACGATTTATAATTTTATATTACCATCTCCTCAAAGTGTTTAATATCCCTTTAAATGTTAAATAACATTTTTAACACAAAATCAATGTGCTTAGGGATATTAGGAATATCAAGGATCGGCCAACATCAACTAACATATAAGGCAGTAATCAGTAATAATTGTTTTTGCATAACATTCTTTTTTCAAATAGGCTACTTATCTTTTTGATCCATGTTAGTCTGTAAAAAGCCTGTGAAAAATTCTGTATTTTGACTGAACCAATAAAAACTGACCCTTTAAGTAACGGCCCAAGCACAACACCCAAAACCTGAAACTCCATCTTTTCTGGTAGGTGTAATACTGCTACTTGTTTTATCATTTAATATTTTTTTCCTAATTATTCAAGAGTACATGTTTGTGACCACATATGAATTTGGTGCCCCAATGACAGCACTATTTTTGACACACACACACACACACACACACACACACACACACACACACACCTGTCTTCTGGCTGGGACATATAGTGCTTCTTGCTTTTCATGTCACAATGTAAATACTTTTTGTTTGCAATTGTGGATGTGTGGGTTTGGTTTAACATTGTTTTATATTTCTTGACACATTTTAACCCCTTTAGTCAAGGGTCCAGCAGCGGAGGGGGGAGGTAGTGAAGAGGGCCTTACATTACATAAGAAAAAAAATGGACAGGGAAGGATGGGTTGATACACTACAGAAAAAGGGTGGGGGGATCCCTAACTAGTGATCACCGGGGGTGGGGGGGATGTTGGTGATGGGACCACTCAGAAAAAAGTGGTAAAAATAAAAAATATATTTTAAAAAGTGGTTTATAGTTGCTGGCAGACACAGTGATAGGAGGGAGGGTTAGAGAGCTGTTCGGGAGGGATTAGGGAGGTTGGAGGGTAAGGGGGGGGAGACTTACACTGCAGAAAATAAAAAAATATATATATATAAAAATGTTTAATAAAAAAAATTGCCATAGTTCTTCATACTGGCTAACTGTCTGCCAGTACCTAAGATGGGGGATGACCAGTGGGGGTGAGGGAGGTAAGAGAGCTGTTTGAGAGGGATCAGGGGGTGGGAAGTGTCATGTGGGTGGGTAATCTCTACACTAAAGCTTAAATTAACCTTACAACCTACCTGATTAATTCCTTCACTGTTGGGAATAATAGAAGTGTGGTGCGCAGCTGCAATTAGCAGTCTTCTAATTACCAAAAAGCAATGGCAAAGCCATATATGTCAGCTTTTTCTGAACAAAGGGGATCCCAGAGAAGCTTTTATAGCCATTTGTGCCATAATGATTGCACAAGCGGTATGTAAATAATTTCAATGAGAAACCCAAAGTTTATGAAAAAGTTAAAGATTTTTTTTTCTGATCGGATTTGGCGGAGAAATGGTGCCATGAAATATATCAAAATAGGCCTAGATCAATACATTGAGTTGTCTTTATAAAAATATATATAGTTTTGACAGGCAAATAAAAAAACAAGGTTAATTCTGTTTAAATGAAGTTATAGCAAAAATGCTAAAAACTCTCCAGTATTTTGGCCAAGTTCTTCTCCGAAAGTACTGGTAGTGAAGGGGTTAATACTTTATTTTGTTCAGGTTTCATTATGAATAGTGACACTGCACAGTCTCATCCTTCAAATCATAGGTAAATGATCACCCTATACATCATTTTATTTTATTTTTTAAAATTGACCATATTTAGTTTTTTCACTTGATGGTTCTTATGCCATATTCTATGTTATTTGTTGTATTTGTAATTTTTACCTTTGTTATTCATTTTTTATTGTTTTCATGGACTTACATTTATGTAAAAATGTCCAACTCCTGATGTAAGGATTATGCCAAGATATCTCCGCAAGGACATTACAACTCATTGTTGATTATATATATATAATGACCTAAAATGCTGCTTGGGTGGGTACTGTATGAATGGAATAGATATTGAGATGTATATGATTTTGCCTGATTTGAAGGATACTACTTTGTTTAGGAGTGCATGAATTGTCTTTTTGCTTGCTGTCATATTGTGTTTGCGTGACAAACAGTGTGTTCCACACGAACAAAGGGGGGAGTATTTTGATGAGTATCTTTATTTATGTGATTTGGGTGATTGTGTTTAAGTAAGAAAATGAACCTAAAATGATCAGACAAGTTATTAACAAAATATTTGTATTTGCAGGATGAGATCATTTTGCTGTATCCATAAAAACACTAACTAAATGAATTTTGGAGTTTTCGATACGTAGGTAAAACTGTACAGATAAAAACTCCATAGTGCACTCTCCAAAAGATTGAATGCAAGTAAAACTTTTAAAACAAAGAAATGCCCGGCGCCTAGGTGAAGATAAAGACTTTGTCAAGTTTTCTAAACCACTAACACTGCAGTAAGAGTTGCTGAACCATCTTTTTGGATCCATTTTTCACATTGAAAGCTGGTACCAGCCCCAGACGTGAACTCTGGGCAATCTATAACTGTCTCCAATTATGTGTTTCTTCAAAACATAAAGACTATCCATCTCTTGACTGTGCCTTGACTGTTGGAGTTGTGTACCTGATAAAAAAAAACTAACACCCAACTCTCACAAATTCTCATTAGCGCTAACCCAACATAAAAATAAGAATATTTCATATTCCAATGTTCTTTACGTAAAAGAATATGTTCGTTTTATTTATAAAAAAATATTTCTACATATATATCATGTTTTTTAAACCCTTAGTGACCAGACCATTTTTTAAATTTTCTTACCGTTAAGGACCCAGGGCTGTTTTTACATTTCTGCTATGTTTGTGTTTAGCTGTAATTTCCCTCTTACTCATTTACTGTACCCACCCATATTATACAGTATACAGTTTTTTCTCGCCATAAAATAGACTTTCTAAAGATACCATTATTTTCATCATATCATATAATTTACTATATATTTTTTTTATAAAATATGATGAAAAAATGTAAGAAAACACATTTTGAGTGTGTTACACATCTACAGCCACCAAAAAAGACCCATGCTAAATAGTTTCTACATTTTGTCCTGAGAACAAGTAGCACTTTGCTATTTCCAAACCATTTTATTTTTCAAAATTAGCGATAGTTACATTGTAACACTGATATCTGTCAGGAATCCCTGAATAACCCTTCACATGCATATATATATATATATATATATATATATATATATTTAGTAGACAACCCAAATTTGATCTAGGCCCATTTTGGTATATTTCATGCCACCATTTCACCGCCAAATGCGATCAAATAAGAAATTTTTTTTAGGTTTCTCACTGAAATTATTTACAAACAGCTTGTGCAATTATGGCACAAATGGTTGTTAATGCTTCTCTGGGATCCCCTTTGTTAAAAAATAACAGACATGTATGGCTTTGGCATTGCTTTTTGGTAATCAGGACGCTAAATGCCGCTGCGCACCACACTTGTATTATGCCCAGCAGTGAAGGGGTTAATAAGGTAGCTTGTAGGATTAATTTTAGCTTTAGTGTAGAGATCAGCCTCCCAGCTGACCCCTCTCACCCCCTGATCCCTCCCTGACCCCTCTCAAACAGCTCTCTTCCCTCTCCCAACCCCCAAAGGTCACCCCCATCTTAAGTACTGGCAGAAAGTCTGCTAGTATAAAAATACGTTTTTTTAAAAAAAATGTTTTATTATATATTTTCTGCAGTGAAGGATCCCCCCTTACCACTCAACCTCCCTGAGCCCCCCAAACAGCTCTCTAACCCTCCCCCTCTACCTATTTTCTGCCATCTTGGGTACTGGCAGTTCTAAAAATGGATTCCACATAGGATCCCATTTCCTCCTTCCCACTCACTGCCAGGATGTAGCATGGCCGTAGTGGTCCCACATGCTCACACCCTCTTCACACCCTCCTCCAACAATAAGTTTAAACCAAAAGAAAAACAGCAGAAGTCTTCCGACCCTTCCTAGGATCAGAAAAAAGAAAGACTAAAGGTTTGTCTAAAATCCTAGTAGCAGCAATGAAATATTCAAGTGCCCAAACAATATCCAAGTAATGCAAATATCTCTCAGAAGCAAACCTAGAATAAGGACACAAAGAGGGAATAACAATCTCTCAGCTAAAGTTGTCTTAGTAAAGAAATCAAAACAAAGACCAAGAAAACAGCCTTATCCTGATGAAACATCATATAAGGAAGATCACAAAAAAGAGCACGTAACTCAGAAACTCTTCTAGCAGAAGAAATAGCCAAAAAAATAACAGTTTCCAAGAAAGTAGATAAATGACCAGACTATGCATAGGTTCAGAAAGGAGGAACCTTCAATGCCGTTAATACCAGAAAATAAATCTGTTGAGGAGAAATAGGCTTGATAACAGATTAATATGAACCACATCCTAAACAACACAATGAACATCAGCAATATTAGTAAAGTTTCTGTGGAACAAAACTGAAAAAGCAGAAAAACTTCCCCTTAGAAAACTGGCAGATAGACCTTAATTTAGACCATCCTGCAAAAAAAAACATAATTTATGTAAGAACTTACCTGATAAATTAATTTCTTTCATATTGGCAAGAGTCCATGAGCTAGTGACGTACGGGATATACATTCCTAACAGGAGGGGCAAATTTTCCCAAACCTCAAAATGCCTATAAATACACCCCTCACCACACCCACAATTCTGTTTAACGAATAGCCAAGTAGTGGGGTGATAGAAAAAGGAGTAAAAAGCATCAAAAAAGGAACTGGAAATATAATTGTACTTTATACAAAAAAACATAACCACTATAAAAAGGGTGGGTCTCATGGACTCTTGCCAATATGAAAGAAATGAATTTATCAGGTAAGTTCTTACATAAATTATGTTTTCTTTCATGTAATTGGCAAGAGTCCATGAGCTAGTGACGTATGGGATAGTAATACCCAAGATGTGGTACTCCACAGAAGAGTCACTAGAGAGGGAGGGATAAAAATAAAAACAGCTATTTTCCGCTGAAAAAATTAAATCCACATCCAAAAAAATACGTTTTTCTCATAATTGAAAAGAAAAACATTAAAACATAAGCAGAGGACTCAAACTGAAACAGCTGCCTGAAGAACTTTTCTACGAAAAACTGCTTCGGAAGAGACAAATACATAAAAACGGTAGAATTAAGTAAATATGTGCAAAGAAGACCAAGTTGCTGCTTTGCAAATCTGATCAACTGACGCTTCATTCTTAAAAGCCCACTAAGTGGAAACTGATCTAGTAGAATGAGCTGGGCCTCAGATAATCAAAAGCTTTAACCAGGATGCCAAGGAAATGGCAGAAGCTTTCTGACCTTTCCTAGAACCAGAAGAGACAACAAATAGACTAGAAGTCTTTCTGAAATCTTTAGTAGCTTCAACATAATATTTCAAAGCTCTTACAACATCCAAAGAATGTAAGGATCTCTCCAAAGAATTCTTAGGATTAGGACACAAAGAGGGAACAACAATTTCCCTATTAATGTTGTTAGAATTCACAACTTTAGGTAAAAATTTAAATGAAGTCCGCAAAACTGTCTTATCCTGATGGAAAATCAGAAAAGGAGACTCACAAGAAAGATACGTTGGAAACTCTTCTAACAGAAGAGATAGCCAAAAGGAACAAAACTTTCCAAGAAAGTAGTTTAATATCCAAAGAATGCATAGGCTCAAAAGGAGAAGCCTGTAAAGCCTTCAAAGCCAAATTAAGACTCCAAGGAGGAGAGATTGATTTAATGACAGGCTTGATATGGACCAAAGCCTGCACAAAACAGTGAATATCAGGAACCTTAGCAATCTTTCTGTGAAATAAAACAGAAAGAGCAGAGATTTGTCCCTTCAAGGAACTTGCAGACAAACCTTTATCTAAACCATCCTAAAGAAACTGTAAAATTCTAGGAATTCTAAAAGAATGCCAGAAGAATTTATGAGAAGAACACCATGAAATATAAGTCTTCCAAACTCAAAAATAAATCTTCCTAGAAACAGATTTACAAGCCTGTAACATAGTATCAATCACTGAGTCAGAGAAACCTCTATGACTAAGCACTAAGAGTTCAATTTCCATACCCTCAAATTTAACGATTTGAGATCCTGATGGAAAAACGGTCCTTGAGACAGAAGGTCTGGTCTTAAAGGAAGTGGGCAAGGTTGGCAACTGGACATCCGGACAAGATCCGCATACCAGAACCTGTGAGGCCATGCTGGAGCTACCAGAAACACAAACGATTGTTCCATGATGATCTTGGAGATCACTCATGAAAGAAAAACTAGAGGAAGCCATCAGATCTATTTCTGGAAGACCCCACATCTGAACAATTTGAAAAAACACATCTGGATGGAGAGACCACTCCCCCGGATGTAAAGTCTGACAGCTATGATAATCCACTTCCCAATTGTCTACACCTGGGATATGTACCACAGAAATTAGACAAGCTGGATTCCACCCAAGAAAGTATCCGAGATACTTCTTTCATAGCTAGGAGACTGTGAGTCCCACCCTAATGATTGACATATGCCACAGTTGTGATATTGTCTGTCTGAAAACAAATGAATGGTTCTCTCTTCAACAGAGGCCAAACCGGAAGAGCCCTGAAAATAGCACGGAGTTCTAAAATATTGTTTAGTAACCTAGCCTCTTGAGATTTCCAAACCCCTTGTGCTGTCAAAGATCCCCAGACATCTCCCCAACCTGAAAGACTTGCATCTGTTGTGATTACAGTCCAGGTTGGATGAACAAAAGAGGCCCCTTGATCTATACAATGGTGATCGATCTAACCACCAAGTCAGAGAGAGTCGAACATTGGGATTTAAGGATATTAATTGTAATATCCTTGTATAATCCCTGCACCATTAATTCAGCATACAAAGCTGAAGAGGTCTCATATGAAAATGAGTAAAGGGGATCGTGTCAGATGCTGCAGTCATGAGACCTAAAACTTCCATGCACATAGCCACTGAAGGGAATGATTGAGACTGAAGGTTTCAACAAGCTGAAACCAATTTTATTTGTTTCTTGTGTGTTAGAGACAGAGTCATGGACACTGAATCTATCTGGGAACCTAAAAAGGTGACCCTTGTCTGAGGAGTCAAGGAACTTTTTGGTAAATTGATCCTCCAACCATGTCTTTGAAGAAACAACACTAGTTGATTTTTTTGAGATTCGAAAGAATGTAAAGACTGAGCTAGTACCAAGATATCGTCCAAATAAGGAAACACTGCAATACCCTGTTCTCTGATTGCAGAGAGTAGGGCACCGAGAACCTTTGAAAAAATTATGGGAGCTGTCGCTAGGCCAAATGGAAGAGTGACAAATTGGTAATGCTTGTCTAGAAAAGAGAATCTCCGAAACCGATAGTGGTCTAAATGAATCGGAATATGAAGATATGCATCCTGTAAGTCTATCTTGGACATATAATGACCTTGCTGAACAAAAGGCAGAATAGTCCTTATAGTCACCATTTTGAAAGTTGGCACTCTTATGAGACGATTCAAACTTTTCAGATCCAGAACTGGCCTGAATGAATTTTCTTTCTTTGGGACAATGAACAGATTTGAATAACACCCCAGACCCTATTCCTGAAACGGAACTGGTATGATTACCCCTGAAAGCTCCCCTGAGAGGTCTTACTCTGAATCCTATTCGATACCCTTCAGAGACAATACTCTGAATCCATTGATTTTGGACAGAATCTGCCCAAATGTTTTGGAAAATTTGTAATCTGCCCCCCACCAGCTGAGCTGGAATGAGGGCCCCACCTTCATGCGGACTTGGGGCTGGCTTTGGTTTCTTAAAAGGCTTGGATTTATTCCATCTTGAAGAAGGTTTCCAATTGGAACCAGATTCTTTGGGAGAAGGATTGGCTTTCTGTTCCTTATTTTGTCGAAAAGAACGAAAACGATTACAATCTTTTAGATTTACCCTTAGATCTTTTATCCAGAGGTAAAATAAACTCCCTTCCCCCCAGTGACAGTTGAAATAATTGAATCCAACTGAGAACCAAATAAATTATTACCTTGGAAAGAAAGAGATAGTTATCTAGACTTAGATACCATGTCAGCATTCCAAATAGCCCTCTGAGCATAAAAAAGGCAAGAGGCATATAGGAAGTGGGGTTTAAGTAATTCAATTATTTGGCGCCAAGTATGATGCGCAACGCAAAATGAAATTTTTTGCACTAACAACATCCGGAAATGACGCGACTCGCTTCATGGCAGATGCTACCTTGTGCAAGGAAACCTGGCGTCAACTAAGATGTTGGAAATTACAAATTTGCATCACCAAACATACCCTTGCGCCAACAAAATTCTCACGCCAAGAAGGACGCAATAAATATCAGCATTTTGCAACCTCGCAAGCCTAATTTTGCCTGCGAAAATGAATGAAAAAGCAGTCAATTTGAAGAAAAAAAGACTATACCCCAGGTAAGAAAAAATAACTTCCTAAATATGTTTCCCAATTTTGAAACTGATAGTCTCCAAAAGGAAATATACATAAACCTGACTCATGGCAAATATAAGTACAATACATATATTTAAAACTTTATATTAATACATAAAATGCCAAACCATAGCTGAGAGTGTCTTAAGTAATTAAAAAATACTTACCGAAAGAAATCCATCCACATATAGCAGATAGCCAAACCAGTACTAAAAAAGTATCAGTAGAGGTAATAGAATATGAGAGTATATCGTTGATCTGAAAAGGGAGGTAGGAGATGAATCTCTACGACCGATAACAGAGAACCTTTTTCCCGTGAGGAAAACCTTAGAATCAATAGGTGATACTCTTTTCACATCCCTCTGACAGGCTTCAAAATGCTGAGAAGCGCATATCACAGAAGAAAATCAAGCACAAACTTACTTTACCACCTCCATAGGAGGCAAAGTTTGTAAAACGGAATTGTGGGCGTGGTGGGGGGTGTATTTATAGGCATTTTGAGGTTTGGGAAACTTTGCCCCTCCTGGTAGGATTGTATATCCCATACGTCACTAGCTCATTGACTCTTGCCATTACATGAAAGAAAAAAACTGCAGAATCCTAGGAATTCTGAAAGAATGACAGGAAAAAAACGTGATTAAAACACCATGTAATAAAACACCTTACAGATTTTCTTAGTTACAGGTTTACAAGCCTGAATCAGGGTTTCAATGACACAATCAGGAAACCCCTGTCTAAGGATCAAGCAGTCACTTCCCATGCAAACAAGTTTAGATAGTTGAGATCCGGATAGAAAAACAGAACTTAAGATAAGAAGTCTGACCACAGATGAAGAGGCCAATGAGGCCTACAAAAAACACAAAGATAAAACTTTTTTTCCCCCTTTCAAGAGGGACCATGATTAAAAAAGGTCAAAGAACCGCACAAAGTTCTAAAACAAAAGCTGGTAACCTGGCCTCTAGAGGACACCAATCTCTTTGTGCTCTACAAGGAAAAAAAAACAGACAAATAAAAAGTAATCTGCTAAACCAATTGCAGATAATCTCTAACCACTGATTCCGCCTAAACAGAAAAAATGTATTTCCCAATGAGATCCAGCAACAGCACAGTAAAGGTGTGCACGCCAAAGGTTACTGCATACCTTGTAAAACTGGTATTGTGATAACAGCACCTGAGATACAATGATGTATTATGTGATCACATAATACATTATTGTATATCAGGTGCTGTTATCACAATACCAGTTTTAAACACATTCATGCAGCACAATTTATTCACACACGTAATCTTCTTATGCATTATATATATATTTTTGGGAATCATACACCACATCGTATTCTTATCAGGCATCTGCCCATAATAATCTCTTTTATGTTATCACTTCTTTTTTCTGATTAGTTTTTTGAATAGCTTCGCTTATTGTACACTAACAATTTATGGTTTTTGCACTTAGCACACATTTTATTATCTCTACTGTTAATATTATATTGATTTGGGGTATCCCCACATATATATTACACACACCAGATATTTCAGATTGGTGTATTTGGGACATCCTTCCTCCGATCGGCACACCCCTCCTCATACGGAGACAGAGATGCTTAAGAGGGAGGTAACTGTTTGGCGGCGGCGCTACGGTTGTGTATTGCAACACTTGTGAATTTTGAATTTCACAGTAGATCATGTGGGGAAGTTAGACCTCGACAAAGTCTCTCCTAGGCAGGTGCCATTTACTTTTTTTATATAACATGGATCTCTAGTGATCTAACGTTATGAGCATGAGCAAAGTAATTCAAACATTCTTTTACGTATAGGGTTAATACACTCTGTATATATTGTAGATACCTGCATTTGCATAGAACATTGTATCATGTCACTTTGAGGGTTTGTTTCGTTATGCATTGTCAATGTTATTTCCTTCATGTGTGATTTCTGTTTTTTATTGCAATATAAGTATATGATTGTAATGCCTGCGGGCAGTAAAAGATTTATTATTATGTTTTTGTTATGATATGTTTGTGGGCCCATTTTTACACATTTTTATAGATTGTTATACTTTCACAACTCTTTTATGTATAATCTATGTTAAATCTCTCTTGTGAGGTCATTGTTTATTTTGGTTACTATGTCAAATAATTACCTACTGATGACACCCACAGGTGTTTTTTTTAATTAATTGTTTAACCTATCAGAGTTTTTTTTAACCCTTTATATAGCAAGTGTATTTTAATTATTTTCAGTATAGCCTGAGGAAACAGTCCTTGTAGAGGCTGAGAAACGCGTTGCTTTTAATAAAGTAATTGTTTTTATTTATACACTTGCTGTTTTTGGTGGTGCTCATTGCCATACTACTTTTGGATCTTTTTGGATTACATCTCACTGTTTGCTGTAGAGTTCAGTTGGCTGGGAGGCTGTGAAGTCCCAGCCTGCTCTTATTGCACCTGGAGGTGCTTTGTATCTTGTACAATCACTTGTCGTCTATCCTGTTGTCCCTGTCTATATGGTATTGGGCTATGGTTGTGTGTTCTTTATTCATACACAGATAATGGGATCACCTTCTCAAGTGTTCCAGACCTGATTTGACAGATGGTTTGGTATCAGTGAGCTGGACTACTGCAAAGTTCCAGCCCGCCCTATTAGCACCATTGGGTGCATCACACTTGTGAGTATATTTCCAACTCTATCCATCTATATCATCTGTTTTGGTGGTATTAGGACATTGTGGTGCCTCTTTCTGTAACACCGAGATTGCGCAAACTCCATTGCATATTCATATTCCCCATAGAAGTCAATGGAGGGAAAAAAAATTGCAACTAACACCCATCGCGCAAAGAACATAGCATATTTACATTAGCAAATGGGAAATATTTACAGTAAATACTTAGTTAAAACCTTTATTAAATATGAATATTGCATAAATATGTTTTATCATGTTTTCATCTACTTAATTGCAAGGGGCTATATTGCACTTATATATACATTTATATGTGTATATATGACTGTAAATACATATATACACATATAAATAAATTAATATGTATGTACACATATATAGGCATATACAGTGTAAATAAATAAATAAATATATATATATATATATACACACACACACATATATATATATATATATATATATATATATATATATATATATATATATATACTTATACACATACTGAGCAAAATAAACATTAAAACCCATAAAAAAAAACACATGCCCTAGAAAAATAGAGTGCACAACTAAACTGTTAACTGCAACAACAAAAAACACCATCAGGTATCCTATTACAGAAAAGTGCTAGAAAAAGTGTCCACAGAGCTGCCAGAAAGTTAATAAAGCCATTCAATATAGTCTGTTATGTTTTAAAACAGTGTAATATATGCAGGATTGGCAAAAAAGTGTGTCAAGAGGAAAAACAGGGTGAGTCCCCTGACTATGTTATACCAGACTGAGTACCTACAAATAGCCATTGGGCTGTGTGTGTGCTAAGGTAAAACACTAACCTGCGGATGTCCGGTGGGTGGAGTGACCGAGGAACAGCAGAGTAGAAGAGCTCTGTATCTAACTCTTTAAAAACATAGGCCCCGGACGCTCCCGTGTACCTTTCTTGCTGGATCCAGCTCAGCTCCAACGGGCTGAAGTGCCTCACAGCCATCCAAGCTGAAAACTTTGTACAAAGGGCTTAAGTTACACCCTTGCACAGAAAACACGCAAATGGGTGCCATTTTGAAGAGGAGCACTATCCACACCTGCATAACCGCCAGCCGATAACTGGAGCTACTGAGGTGACCCTTGCAATAATCGGCAGGGCACAAAGCATAGAGTGGCTGCCTAGACTTGCTCCTTACTGGGTCCTAGAACCACAGCAGGTGAAGAGCACTCCAAAGGAGACACCAGTAACTTTTGAAGCTTCCCAGCAGTTATCTTGTAGTGGTGAGCCCAAAGGCAAACACTGTATGTGGTGGCAGATTACAATAGCCAGGAAAGACTTGCCCCTTTACATACATTCTTAACTCCTTGCCAGCACAGGAATTTGCAATGGCTAAATGTTTGTATATGGTGAAGTTCTTTATTGCCTATACCAAACTCATACATATTGCAATCCTCTGTGAAAGGCACTACTGATCAGCGGGTCTGCTCACAGGGACCCCTAAACCTGAAGTTGTTTGACCCAGCTTGCCCTCAACACAGGTCTGATCTACAATAAGGTACCCTTGCTTATATTTCTGCTTCTAATTAAATACGTTTTTACAGTACAGAGCTCTTTACTGAATAACTTGGAGTGTTTAAAATGTATCTTATACAGCATTACCTAACTGCAGATTTAACAGGGTGGCCCTTTAGACATAAGCTCACTTTGATTATCTGTTTTTTTATGAGCATTTATTTAATCATAAACGCTCAGTGTCTGTCTTTTCGCAACATCAGAGGTTAATTGTATTCAGAGCAAGGTTGTGCTGAACATATACACTTAAAGGGACAGTCAACCATAGAATTGTTATTGTTTTAAAAGATAGATAATCCCTTTATTACTCATTCCCCAGTTTTGCATAACCAACACAGTTATATTAATGTACTTTTTACCTTTGTGATTACCTTGTATCTAGGAACCTTCTTCCAGCCCCCTGATCACATGACTGTGACTGTTTATTATCTATTGTCTTAAATTTAGCATTGTTTTGTGCTAAATCTTAAATAACCCCCTGTGCCTGAACACAGTGTTATCTATATAGCCCATGTGTACTTTCTATCTCTTTGTGTTGAAAAGAGATTTAAAAAGCATGTGATAAGAGGCAGCCCTCAAATTAGCATATGAGCCTACCTATGTTTAGTTTAAACTAAGAATACCAAGAGAAAAAAGCAAATTTGATGATAAAAGTAAATTGGAAAGTCAATTAAAATTAAAAGTCCTATCTGAATAATGAAAGTTTAATTTATACTTGACTGTCCCTTTAATTGCATTGTGACTGCTCCATTTTCTATGTGCCACAATTTTTTGTATTGCAAATCTAAGGCTGACAGTGCCACCTGGTGGCTAATATAATAAACAGCACCTACACAAAGAAAATAAAAGGAAACGGCAAAAGAAACAAATATCATATGAAAGTTGATAAATACTTCCAGAGGCTGTCTCCCCCAAAGCCGGACACTATGAGCTCTAAAGCTGCAGGCAAAAGCCTGCAACATACCGCAGAAATTCATGTGACTGCCCATCCCAAAAGCAAAATGAAAGCACGCCAACAGGAGATAATAACATGCTGCTACAAGAACTAAAAGCGTTTTTCTTGCCCAAGATGGATTCTCTACAAGTGGGGGGTAGACACACTGACAAATTAAGTCAGACAATTCTCCACCAGACTTACAACAGCTGAACAGCAAATATCTGAAGTAGAAGACAAGCAACATGAATCAGAAGGCTCCTTGAAATACCTACTAAAACAAAATCAATATCTCCAAGAGAAAGTGGAAGACCTAGAGAATCGCAGCAGGCAAAATAATCTACGCATTATAGGGGTACCTTAGTCCATCAAAGACAAAGATCTACTGGAATTCACGGCACTAACATTCCCAAAGCTGTGGTATTCCTTCATACCGATTACCACTAGATGTGGAGAGAGCATATTGCCTGGGCCAATATGAAGCCAAGACCTCGCCAGGTTATTCTCAAATGCTTCAATTATCAAGAAAAGCTGGCGGTTATGAGAGCACGTAGAGCTGTGAAAGAAGTCAAATCCAAAGATCAATGTCACGTCTTCTCTTATTTCAAGAACCTCTCTGCAGAAGTCGCAAGGAAGAGAAAAGACTTTGTTCCACTTTGCTCCCGTCTCCACGAACAGGGGTGCCAAGTCACTCTCTTATACCCAGCAAAGTTACGACTACAGACCCCATCTGGTCTGAAATTCTTTAACTCTCCATTTGCAGTACAAGCTTATCTAGCCTCTAAACAGAGGCATGGGGATGGCTTATCCTGGACAGTCTAATTTTGCACCTGCCATGGATAAATTTATTACCAAACAATGTATATATATTGTCTTTTGTTTTACAGCTATGGTTCTGGTTGATAAACAATGCGTAGTTAAGCCTTGCAAAATAGATTTGCCTAAACGTGTATTGTTAAAGGGACAAAATCTTATATTTAAGTTTAAATTACTTCTCTAACTATCCAAGTGTTTGGTTAAACATTAAAGACCTTCAACCACCTCCCCCTAAACTCCCTATATTCTTATTTTCCCTCTACATAGCGCAGTCTTACAATATTAAAGAGACTACTAGTTGCAACCCCCCCCGCGCTCAACCCTAGGATATTATTGTCTTTGACAAATCATTTACCTAGCTCCACTCTAACTTCCCTAGAACAATATTGGTGTTATAAAAGGCTGATGTCTTTCTTCTTGCTGTTATTGACTGATTGTGTTTTCAGACCCACCAACCGCAGATTGCTCCTCACATTAGGTTGCACAGTAAGTTTGTTTATATCAACATTCACATATACCAGACACTCACATTACTTACTTATACACCTCCAGGGTGCATACTCTATAACGGTTAATATGCCACAATGGCTATGAAATATAAAGTAATCTCCTGGAACGTAGAAGGCATCACCTCCCCAGCAAAACAAGGGATGATACTACAACACCTTAGCACTTTACGTGCAGACATAGCATTACTCCAGAAAACCAGGTTATCTGTCATAGAACATGAAAAACTAAAGTCTAGATGGGTGGGACAAATCTTATACTCGCAGACAGAAGGCAGAAAACATGGAGTGGTGATCCTTGTTAGAAAAGGATTCCCGATAACATTCTCTAATATGGAGGTAGATAGGAAAGGCAGGTACATCATTACCCATTTAGAAATAGCTTATTTGTACTAACCGAAAATCTTAGAGGTAACTGGTGCAGCACAGAACAAAGAGAATAAATTACATCAATTCTGCTTTGGAAATGGTTCTTTCCCAAGTCCTATTTTCTTAGAGGCTTATCTGCTGCTGGTTGTCTGGAGGCATTTCGGGTAAGTTATTATTTATGTTATTTGAATATTGGTAGCCTGTTATGTATATTTTGGTTTTTTAAAGGGACACTGAACCCAACTTTACTCCTATTATCAAATTTTCTTCGTTCTCTTGCTATCTTTATTTGAAAAAGGAGGTGTCATGATACACTCGCGTGGAGTAGTTGATACCTGGATTGGCTACCCGGAAGAGGTGGTATTGTGTCCTCAGCCTGGAAGAGGTTAATGTGAATTGCCTTTTTCTGTGTGTGTGAAATCTGCTTTCAGAAGGCTGTAAGCTGAGACCCCCCCCTCCTTCCTTCCCCCTTCCCCCTTCCTTCTCCCTCCTTAGCCCATCACAGCTCTGAGGTGAAGTGTTCTTGTGTAATTGGTAACTGTGTGTAGGAATGCAAAAAGCTCCTCCCCTACTGGGAGCTAAGACTTCTTTGCATTGGCTGGACTCATTGTAAATTATAACCAGGGCGTTGTCTTTGACAAGACAAAGAGAGTTTGGTTTAAATATGTAGCAGAAAGACTTTTTGGGCAGAACTGCCCTGTGGACCAAACCACTAACATCAGTACCGGCATTCTCCACATATCTAAAGGAACTTGGTAATAAGTTAGATATTGTGTGTAATTCTTTTCATGTCCCATTTTCTTTTTAAAGAACTGTAGCTTTGCAATTGTATGTTATTTTGAATGTCTTTATAATTTTGCACTGTGTAACCTGTATTGATATTTTGTTATTAAACACGTAGAAAATCTAATTCTGTCTTTTGGGCTCTAATATCCAAATTCACACTCCTGTTGAGACAAGGTTAAAGGAACATTACCTAATTGTTAAATAGTGTGATTTTTTAGGGGTTCCCCAAAACTCCCCTTTAATTTAAAAGTTTTTGGTGGTGGCAGCAGAAATTGTTAGAGCGGTGTGTACTGGATTTGGGGTTAATGTGGTGTATCTTTTAAGGTCCTTTTGTAGAGTTGCAAGGTTAAGGGAACCAGAGCTGTGTGCCATTAACCCCTTCATGCCCACAACCCTCTATTGTGACGTTGAGAAGGTTTGATTCGTCACAAACTGGCTGGCAGCAGTGGGGATATTTAGAGTTTTTTAGTGCTATTTGTATAGTACTAAAAGAAATTACATGTTTTTGTGTAATTTCCCAAAGACAGAACTCAGTGCCTAATTACAGAGACAGTGCAAAAAAGCAGTTCTTTTTTCCCTCCCTCTTGTTGTTCATTGCTACTCATTATGGAAGCATATAGAAAGATGCCAAAAGAATCCCTGGAGCTGCTTTGTCAGGAGAGAGCCATTGCAACTTTTGGCAAAACAAAGGAGCAGTTAGTTGGTCCAGGAACTGCAGCAGGCAGATGACATTCCAGCAGAGCAGGAAACAGGCACAGAAAGGGTTACTGTGGAACTGGTAACCCAGGAGATAATACCTACTACTGTTACCCCTGAGAGTGCAAAGGAGTCTGAGCTACAAACAGCACTCAGGTACTTGGGGGATGCTGATCCTAAACTGAGAATGGAATTAATCTTCAAGTTTCAAGAAGCAGCTGAGAGAAAGAGGGAGGCTGCAGAAAGAGAGAGAGAAAAGAAGAGAGAGAAAGAAAGAGGCTGCAGAAAGAGAGAGAGAAGAAAAGGATGCTCAACGGAGACATGAGCTGGAGGTTATGCAGAGGAACAGAACAAGCCTGTCTCCCCAAACCAGTGAACGCAGGGAAACAGCAACAGAGAGGCCCCGCCTGGAGTATTTTCCAATGTTGGAAAGAGACACTGACTTGGATGTTTTTCTGAGGGGCTTTGAGAAGGTATGCAAGCAGTATCAGCTGCCCCCAGAGCAATGGGTTTGCTATTTAGCTCC
Organism: Bombina bombina; assembly: GCF_027579735.1. Taxonomy (NCBI): domain Eukaryota; kingdom Metazoa; phylum Chordata; class Amphibia; order Anura; family Bombinatoridae; genus Bombina; species Bombina bombina. The sequence continues at coordinate 542,253,454 of NC_069501.1, read as the reverse complement.
TCGCTTGAAGCACTGGATGTATTTGCTTCACTTCCAGTGGAGGATGACCAGGACTATGAGGCCATAAAAACAGCCTTACTAAAAAGTTTTAACCTCACTCCGGAATTCTACAGGAAAATTTTTTGGAGTCTTCACCAAAGTGCAGATGACAGCTGCACAGAATATGTTGAACAGCTAAGGTCTGCTTTTAAGCAATGGACTGGGGGCCTAAAAGTCCTCACTCATGAGGCTTTGGAGGATTTGATGATCCTAGAGCAGTTCATGCAACAGCGAAGTCCTGATGCCAGAGTATGGATTCTGGACAGAAAGCCCAGAACAGTGGCAGAGGCTGCAGATCTGGCTAAAGATTACGCCAACAACAACAACAAGGTAGCAGAGAGACCATCTCATCTATACCCTACAGCCAGAGGGGCAGGGGCCACACCGGGACAGGGGGATACCTGCTGGTGTTTCACTTGTAACCAGATGGGGCATCTGAGTTTCACCTGCCCCGAAAAGAAGAAGCCTTAGGGTGGGAATGTGGCTGGGGGACCAGCATCTGTTTTGTTTGTGGGTGTGTTCCCAAGGCAAAAGCGGAGAGATAACCTACAGAGGGTATCTGTGGGTGACCAGGTGACAACAGGACTCAGGGATAGTGGAGCTTCGGTTACCTTGGTGCATCCTGAAGTCGGAGAACATTATACCAGGGAGGACTGTGTCCATTCAAGGAATTGGGGGAGTTTGCCCCGCAGTGCCTGTGGCACGAGTGTACCTTGATTGGGGTGTGGGAAAAGGTTTGCGGGAGGTGGGGATGTCTGCGGATATCCCTGTTGGTGTTTTGCTGGGCGATGATTTGAGCCAGATGCTTTGTCAGTATGCCCCAGAAGACAACACCTGCAACCTGGAAGGGCCAGTAAAGGCCCTGCACCAACTGAGGTACTGTGTGAAACTTTGGGGGACCCAGAGGGGAAGCTAGGGATGGACACATCGCTAGCTGCACCAGAGCGGGAGGTATCCCACCAAAGAATGAAGAATGATTCCCTTGAACATGATTGCTGGGAGGGGGGCTGAGGGTTAATGCAGCTCTGCCTTTGTGTACACCAGTAATGTATTGTTCTAATAAAGAGGGATGTATTGAAAATGTTTGTGACACTGTTGCTTCTATTGAACCTGGGCGCTGGGAGGGAGAGCCTAGGGTTAATGAAGATTTACCTGAACCTGTACCAGTACTGTATAGTGGCAGTGAACATGATTATACTGCCATTGATTGTGACAATGTTGCTTCTACTGAACCTGGTTACTGGGAGAGCCTAGGGTTAATGATGATTTACCTGAACCTGTACCAGTACTGTATTGTGCCAGTGAAAAGGGTTATACTGCCATTGATTGTGACAATGGGATGCCTGATGTAGTGTGTGGGAATGTGAGAGAGCAGCAGGGCTGGGCAGAAGGGCAGACTGAGTGTGTATACCTTTCTGTGCTAGAACCAGCATTGCATATGCAAGGAGGAGTGAATGGCATGGCTGGTGTAGGGGCCAGATTACATCCTGCCCTGTTACAGAGAGTAAAACAGGATGGGACCCTGGGTGTGGCTGTGGACCTCCCCTACAGGAATGGCAGATGTGAAGAAGAGGGGGAGGGAGATGTAGCTACAGTGACTAATGAACCTGCTACTCCTACAGAGCATACTGGGGTAGGTGTCAACAGTGGAGTATCTAGCCTAAGCATAGCAAAAAAACATAATTTATGTAAGAACTTATCTGCTAAATTAATTTCTTTCAGATTGGCAAGAGTCCATGAGCTAGTGACGTATGGGATATACAATCCTACCAGGAGGGGCAAAGTTTCCCAAACCTCAAAATGCCTATAAATACACCCCTCACCACACCCACAATTCAGTTTAACGAATAGCCAAGCAGTGGGGTGATAAAGAAAGGAGTAGAAAGCATCAACAAAAGAAATCTGGAAATAATTGTGCTTTATACAAAAAATCATAACCACCATAAAAAGGGTGGGCCTCATGAACTCTTGCCAATATGAAAGAAATGAATTTATCAGGTAAGTTCTTACATAAATTATGTTTTCTTTCATGTAATTGGCAAGAGTCCATGAGCTAGTGACATATGGGAAAGCAATACCCAAGATGTGGAACTCCACGCAAGAGTCACTAGAGAGGGAGAGATAAAATAAAAACAGCCATTTTCCGCTGAAAAAATTAATCCACAACCCAAAAAAATAAGTTTATTCTCATAAATGAAAGAAAAAAACTTAAATCAAAAGCAGAAGAATCAAACTGAAACAGCTGCCTGAAGAACATTTCTATCAAAAACTGCTTCTGAAGAAGCAAATACATCAAAACGGTAGAATTTAGTAAATGTATGCAAAGAGGACCAAGTTGCCGCTTTGCAAATCTGATCAACTGAAGCTTCATTCTTAAAGGCCCACGAAGTGGAGACTGATCTAGTAGAATGAGCTGTAATTCTCTGAGGCGGTGCCTGACCCGATTCCAAATAAGCTTGATGAATCAAAAGTTTCAAACAAGAAGCCAAGGAAATAGCAGAAGCCTTCTGACCTTTCCTAGGACCAGAAAATAAAACACATAATATTTCAAAGCTCTTGCCACATCCAAGGAATGTAAGGATCTTTCCAAAGAATTCTTAGGATTATGACACAAGGAAGGGACAACAATTTCTCTATTAATGTTGTTAGAATTCACAACCTTAGGTAAAGACTTGAAAAGAAGTCCGTAAAACTGCCTTATCCTGATGAAAAATCAGAAAAGGAGACTCACAAGAAAGAGAAGATAGCTCAGAAACTCTTTTAGCAGAAGAGATAGCCAAAAGGAACAACACTTTCCAAGAAAGAAGTTTAATGTCCAAAGAATGCATAGGCTCAAATGGAGGAGCCTGTAAAGCTTTCAGAACCAAATAAAGACTCCAAGGAGGAGAAATTGATTTAATGACAGGTTTAATACGAACTAAAGCCTGTACAAAACAGTGAATATCAGGAAGTATAGCAATCTTTCTGTGAAATAAAACAGAAAGAGCAGAGATTTTTCCCTTCAAGGAACTTGCAGACAATCCCTTATCCAAACCATCCTGAAGAAACTGTAAAATTCTAGAAATTCTAAAAGAATGCCAAGAGAATTTATGAGAAGAACACCATGAAATGTAAGTCTTCCAAACTCTATAATAAATCTTTCTAGAGACAGAGTTACGAGCTTGTAACATAGTACTAAATCATAGAGGTTTCTCTGACTCAGTGATTAATACTAAGCGTTCAATTTCCATACCTTCAAATTTAATGATTGAGATCCTGATGGAAAAACGGACCTTGAGACAGTAGGTCCGGCATTAACGGAAGTGGCCAAGGCTGGCAACTGGACATCCGAACCAGATCCGCATACCAAAACCTGTGTGGCCATGCTGGAGCCACCAGCAACACAAACGATTGTTCCATGATGATTTTGGAGATCCCTCTTGGAAGGAGAACTAGAGGCGGGAAAATGTAAGCAGGATGATAACACCAAGGAAGTGTCAGCGCATCCACTGCTTCCGCCTGAACATCCCTGGACTTGAACAGGTATCTGGGAAGTTTCTTGTTTAGATGAGAGGACATGAGATATATCTCTGGAAGACCCCACATCTGAACAATCTGAGAAAACACATCTGGATGGAGAGACCACTCCCCTGGATGTAAAGTCTGACGGCTGAGATAATCCGCCTCCCAATTGTCTACACCTGGGATATGCACTGCAGAGATTAGACAGGAGCTGGATTCCGCCCAAGCAAGTATCCAATATACTTCTTTCATAGCTTGGGGACTGTGAGTCCCACCCTGATGATTGACATATGCCACTGTTGTGATATTGTCTGTCTGAAAACAAATGAACGGTTCTCTCTTTAACAGAGGCCAAAACTGAAGAGCTCTGAGAATTGCATGGAGTTCTAAAATATTGATTGGTAATCTCGCCTCTTGAGATTTCCAAACCCCTTGTGCTGTTAGAGATCCCCAAACAGCCCCCCAACCTGAAAGACTCGCATCTGTTGTGATCACAGTCCAGGTTGGCCGAACAAAAGAGGCCCCTTGAACTAAACGATGGTGATCTATCCACCACGTCAGAGAGTGTTGTTTATTGGGATATAAGGATATTAATTGTGATATATTAGTATAATCCCTGCACCATTGGTTCAGCATACAAAGTTGTAGAGGTCTCATGTGAAAATGAGCAAAGGGGATCAATTCCGATGCTGCAGTCATGAGACCTAAAACTTCCATGCACATAGCCACTGAAGGGAATGCCAAGAAAATTTATGAGAGGAACACCATGAAATGTAAGTCTTCCAAACTCGACAATAAATCTTTCTAGAAACAGATTTACGAGCCTGTAACATAGTATTAATCACTGAATCAGAGAAACCTCTATGACTAAGCACTAGGCGTTCAATTTCCATAACTTAAAATGTAATAATTTGAGATCCTGATGGAAAAACGGACCTTGAGATAGAAGGTCCGGTCTTAATGGAAGTGGCCAAGGTTGGCAACTGGACATCCGAACAAGATCCGCATACCAAAACCTGTGAGGCCATGCTGGAGCCACCAACAACACTAACTATTGTTCCATGATGATTTTGGAGATCACTCTTGGAAGAAGAACTAGAGGGGGGGGAAATATAAGCAGGTTAATAAACACCAAGGAAGTGTCAACGCATCCACTGCTTCCGCCTGAGGATCCCTGGACCTGGACCTGGGAAGTTTCTTGTTTAGATGAGATGCCATCAGATCTATTTCTAGAAGACCCCACAACTGAACAATTTGAGAAAACACATCTGGGTGGAGAGACCACTCTCCCGGATGTAAAGTCTGACGACTGAGATAATCCGCTTCCCAATTGTCTATACCTGGAATGTGAACCGCAGAAATTAGACAGGAGCTGGATTTCACCCAAACAAGTATCCAAGATACTTCTTTCATGGCTTGAAGACTGCGAGTCCCACCCTGATGATTGACATATGCCACAGTTGTGAAATTATCTGTCTGAAAACAAATGAACGGTTCTCTCTTCAATAGAGGCCAAAACTGAAGAGCCCTTAGAATCGCACAGAGTTCCAAAATAATTATTGGTAATCTCGCCTCTTGAGACTTCCAAACCCCATGTGCTGTCAGAGATTCCCAAACAGCTTCCCAACCTGAAAGACTTGCATCTGTTGTGATCACAGTTTAGGTTGGAAGAACGAAAGAGGCCCCTAGAACAATACGATGGTGATCTAACCACCAAGTCAGAGATAGTTGAACATTGGGATTTAAGGATATTAATTGTGATATCCTTGTATAATCCCTGCACCATTGGTTCAGCATACAAAGCTGGAGAGGTCTCATATAAAAACGAGCAAAGGGGATTGCGTCCGATGCTGCAGTCATGAGACCTAAAACTTCCATGCACATAGCTACTGAAGGGAATGACTGAGACTGAAGGTTCCGACAGGCTGCAACCAATTTTAAACGTCTCTTGTCTGTTAGAGACAAAGTCATGGACACTGAATCTATCTGGAAACTTAAAAAGGTAACCCTTGTCTGAGGAATCAAAGAACTTTTTGGTGTTTTGAAGAAACAACACTAGTTGATTTGTGTGAGATTCTGCAGAATGTAAAGACTGAGCAAGTACCAAGATATCGTCCAAATAAGGAAACACCGCAATACCCCGCTCTCTGATTACAGAGAGTAGGGCACCGAGAACCTTTGAAAAGATTCTTGGAGCTGCTGCTAGGCCAAAAGACAGAGCAACAAATTGGTAATGCTTGTATAGAAAAGAGAATCTCAGGAACCAGGGGCGTATTTAAGTTTTATCACGACAACTATTACAAACCCCAGCAGGAGATATAACCTCCACAAGTTTACAAAAAATGCACTTAGCTTTGGTAGAACTGTTATCAGGCAGCAGGGTTCCAACAGTAATTTCTGAGACAGGATCAGATTGAGACATCTTGCAAATGTAAGAGAAAAAAACAACAAAATATAAAGCAAAATTATCAATTTCCTTATATGGCAGTTTCAGGAATGGGAATAAATGCAAGCAGCATAGCCCTCTGATAGAGAAAAAAAGTCAAGAGGCATATAGGAATCGGTGTCTTAAATAATGAAAATATTTGGTGCCAAGTATGACGCACAACAAACAGAAAAATATTTTTTGGCGCCAAAAACATCCGGAAGTGACACACTCACCTCACAGATGACGCAACCTTGTGAAGGACTCAGCGTCGACTAAGACGCCCGGAAATTACGAATTTGCATCAATGAACGTAACTCTGCGCCAAAAAATCTCAATAAACTTTGGCATTTTGCGCCCTTGCGAGCCTAATTCTGCCCGCGAATTTAAAAGACAGTCAATTGGAAAAAGAGACTATACCCCAGGTAAGAAATATTTTTTTTCTAAAAAAAAGCATTTCCCAGATATGAAACTGACAGTCTGCAAAAGGAAATATACTGAAAACCTGAATCATGGCAAATATAAGTACAATACATATATTTATAACTTTATATAAATAAAGTGCCAAACCATAGCTGAGAGTTTCTTAAGTAATGAAAACATACTTACCAAAAGACACCCATCCACATATAGCAGATAACTGTTTCAGTACTGGTTTGGCTATCAGTAGAGGTAATGGAATATGAGAGTATATTGTCGATCTGAAAAGGGAGGTAGGAGATGAATCTCCACGACCGATAACAGAGAACCTATGAAATAGATCTCCCGTCAGGAAAACCATTGCATTCAATGGTTGATACTCCCTTCACATCCCTCTGACATTCACTGTACTCTGAGAGGAATCGGGCTTCAAAAAATGCTGAGAAGCGCATATCAACGTAGAAATCTTAGCACACTTACTTCACCACCTCCATAGGAGGCAAATTTTGTAAAAACTGAATTGCGGGTGTTGTGAGGGGTGTATTTATAGGCATTTTGAGGTTTGGGAAACTTTGCCCCTCCTGGTAGGATTATATGTCCCATACGTCACTAGCTCATGGACTCTTGCCAATTACATGAAAGAAACATTAATAACCTATGGGAGATCAATACCCAAGCTGAGGAGTACACAAATGTTAGGGAGGGAAAGTAGAGAAGGCAGTCCTAATTATTAGGTACCACCTCTTGTAGAATCCTTCTCCCAAATGATGCCTCAGCTGGGACAAAAATAATAACTCTATAGAACCATGTAGATTATGTAGCAGCCCTAAGAATCTGTACAACTGATAAAGGCTATCAGTTTCGCCGAGGCTTTATCAAAGGTGACAAAAAGTAAAGTATATTGATAGGGCATGTCACCTTTGATAAAGCCTCAGTGAAACGCGTCAGGTGACGCAAGAGGAGGATCAGAGGTATTTCTCTCTCTTACTGACAGTACTTCAAATTCCAGGTCTGTAACTGAATTCATTGAATTTTATCTGTATACAGAATAAATGCTACCTTTTACTTGTACCTTTGAAGACTTTGGACTTTATGTATATGAGTCTGTACTTGTCTCCAACCTATGCACGTTTCAAGGGACACTGAACCCAAATTTTTTCTTTTGTAATTCAGAAAGAGCATGCAATTTTAAGCAACTTTCTAATTTACTCCTATTATCAATTGTTCTTCGTTCTCTTGCTATCATTATTTGAAAAAGAAGGCATCTAATCTTTTTTATTGGTGGATGAATTTATCCACCAATCAGCAAGGACAACCCAAGTTGTTCGCCAAAAATGGCCAAGCATCTAAACTTACATTCTTGCATTTCAAATAAAGATACCAAGAGAATGAAGAAAATTTGATAATAGGAGTAAAGTAGAAAGTTGCTTAAAATGTCATGCTCAATCTGAATCACGAAATAAATTTTTTGGGTACAGTGTCCCTTTAAGTATTTTTATACTATACACCATATGAGGATTTGTCACTGCTAACAAGTCTTTATAAACCAAAAGAACATAAATGGTGAAAAATACAGCTGTAATAAGGCCCAAACGATTTCTTGATTTTTGAGATTTCTTTAATTGTGCTTAAGAGGTTTAGCACAGTTTAAATACTGCATATAAGTAAGCACATACAGCTATCATTCTGCGTTGGGATTATATATGTTTTGAAAGTAACGGGACTTCCCAGACAGGACTGAGGAGATCGCTTGGCGGCCATCAAGGAGAGAGACCTCAGTAACCACCCGGGAAACTGGGTAAGCAAAGTAAACCTTGTTTCTCTGCATTCACGTGTTACTCTATTCTAACCAGCAATAAGACCTTAAATATGGTGGACGTTTATATCGCTATGAGATCTGCTACTCGACTTTGAGCGCAAGCTTTGCAGCAGATTGGACCTCCTCACGTTTCTCATGGAATGCATACATACGGAGATGGCCATGTCTGAGCCGGAGGCGATTGAACCTGCTACCCAGAGAGGTGACTTAGAAAGATCATGTGTATCCACAATTGACAACCTGCGAGAGATCCTTACCTTGCATTTAAGTTGAGGTTCGGGGGATGCGGCCGGCCCTCCGGAGGGAGACATAGATCATCTATAGGACTGCAAGAAAATTCCAATAATGGAAGTGGCGAGGTAACCTGTCAGAGTCATATGACCGGATCAAAGAGATCTCTGTGCTTATGGCTGAATCTCACTGACAGCAGAGTCTGCCCGCAGCATTTCAAACTCAGCCCAGCAAAGGAAGCAAAACATTGGCCAGATGTGGACTTGGGAGGATCCAGCCAATTCTTGATCAATCTGTAGGTAACTTCTGCCCTATTGTGAGCTACTGTGGACCTCCAGCCCAGCTATTCACTAGTCCTTGCAGCAGAAAAGGTGTGGGTTACATTTTTTATATCTATCGGATACAAGACCAGAGATTCTTCTCTCCCACAAGATCTGATTCATATCTCCAAATAAAATATCCTATTCACACCCTACAGACAAGTTATTGGGAGCTAGCTTATCCAAAATACTTAATATCAGTCAGCAGACTTGCTCCTAGGTGTGGAATGTTTTGTTTATGATGCCAAAAGGCTGATTCTAGATCTACTGTCCACACAAAAAGTTTGCCATTAGGTCATCCGACATATGTTTATTATTTATAGCGACTCAAATGTCTAAAAAGTTGGGTCTGTTACAATATCTGCTGCAAAAAGTGTGTGGTGGTACTGTGTCAGACTCAGCAATGCTACCCCTGAATCTGATCTCTCCCAAAATCAGATGTGTGAAAAAATGAACCAAGTGAGGGGAGGGGAGCGCTCAGAAATGAGCTGTGAGTAGGACTTAAAAAGGTGATGGTGTGAGCCAATCTTTTATTGGTATGAGTCGAAAATAGGACTATCTGTGGTTAATAATTATAAATATAAATATGAATTAAATATGAAATCAATCTCTGGTTAGTAAGTTTGTTCTCTCAATTGTGTGAGTGCAATTATTAGTCACTCCTGTGGCTAATTCTAGTAATAGTTATCTAGTGGTTTCCTTATATGTGTGTAGGCAAATTGTGATTTTTAAATATTAGTATACAAAAATATATGAGAATCTTAGAAAGCGTAGTGTCAAATATGATTGTTGGGACTAAATAACAAAACGAAGAAACAAAATGCAGGGTACTATAATGTTGTTTATAAAATAATTTTACTAAAAATGAATTGTTGCACAAGCATATTATAAAAACACGTATAGAGTATCTAAAATGCACTCACAATCAAATTTTATGCAGATCTAAATGATTCAATCATAAACTCCAAATGGCAGTATTCATATGTGATCGCCAAATCTATTATAAACTCCAAATGGCAGCATTTAGTACATATTGCCAGAAAAGGCAACACATGTAGCAGTTTGAATCATAAGTTACTGTTACAAATGGTAGAGCGTTTTCTATGAGGATCTGTGGGGTTAATGCACAGATTAAAGCAGTATATCAATACAGAGACGTAAATTAGTAAAATATCAGCAGATGAATATCACATAAAAGAGGACTGCCTGTTTATACAAGATGATGGTATTTACTAGTTGTATCAGAAAAGTTGCAATGGATACTTTTATAGTATATTAGTGTTCCCAGTCAAAACCTCTGATGGGTTGTGTATACACGTTGATCGTCTAGTGACGATTCAGTTAGTGAGATTTAAAATATAAGTTGTGGCCACAACTATTTTTATTATATCCAAGGGTGATTTGTCCCTGTTAAAAGTGCTTCAATCAGCTGAGCAATTTAAAATGTTGTGAAGTGGCTGTTTAGAATGGGCTCAATACTGAGCGGTGGATCAAATGGAGTAAAGCGGTGCTTCCCCTTGCCGTACTACTGATATCCCTTACCTCCTCTCCAATTACACGGGTTTTCGGAAAGTTACCTCAAAGGTTCCTGCAACGGGTTGCAAATCACTTATCTCTTCGGCGTCTCGCCGTTAAGGCTTCCCGGCAATCCCTTCTTTCCCTGGAGTGTATGAGATTCACGTATGGTCCTCGGAGGTCCAATCAGATAGTCGGGTCGTGGGGGGAGTGGTTCCTGGACGGATCTTTCGTTCTCCTCGCTAGAGCCTGGTCACACTGGATAATCAAATCTACGCGTTTCAGCGATATAGATGCGCCTTTATTAAGACTGGATGTTCCTATGTGATTTTTGTGGCTCTCTTATAGTGTCTTCTTTGCTCCTCCCTGGCTGATTAGGTTTCTCCAGCTGTATTGTCTTAAAGACTGTATGTCTCTGTATTGATCTATTTGTGCTAGACGTTCGTGATGGTTATAATACAAAAGTGATTTGAATCTTGAAATTGAAGTCCAGATTCTTATGAATGACAACATATGATAAATATCAATATATTTAATACATAAGTTTAAATAAAAAATAAAATAGAAAACAATAATAAATAAATAGAAAAAAGGTGGTGGTCAAATATAATGGATTTATATACACTAAAAAAAGTGTTTAGAAAATCGGGAATATGACGGGATATAACGTAACAAATGAAATGGAACAAAAATAGGGACCTTAATAGTTCTCATTATTATTATATATACAATTGTATATACTATTGAAAAGATTAGACTGGCTATATAGTGTTACGCAATGAAAATATGTATATTAAATCCCACAGATGTGATGACATTATAATGTGTGGGGGTGAGTTTTAGTGATATATTTAGGATAGGGGACCAAACTAAGGAAGGAAAATAATGAAAAGAGCTAAGAGTGGCATTGAGATTATAATGCTGTTATTTCCTGAATGGAAACAGTAGGATGTTTTTCTTACGAGTAAGAAGAAATTAACTGAGTAGTGTCAGTATGTATAAGTAACTAGTAGATTGCTTTAATAAGAGCCAGATATACGAGGCCTGATCAGAAATCCATCTCTAGTATAACTGCATATATAACTGATGATCTAAATGAAGGGATTTAAATTAAGTTCAGCATTAAGTCTGTTGGGTGTTAGTGTGTTAAATTTAAATATTAGTTCTGCTTCTTTTAACAATAAAGTTTTTTTCCATATCCCCTCCTCTATTATTGAGTACTTTTTTTATTCCCCAATACTGAAATCCTATTGTTTTTTTATGGTGCACTTCTGTAAAATGTTTCGAGAGGAGATGTTTACAATAGCCATGTTTGATGTTTAGAAGATGTTCTCTTATTATATCATGTAGAGGCCTACTGGTTTGTCCTAAATATTGAAGTTTGCATTGGCATTGTATTAAGTAGATTATATTAGTGTCTGAGCATCTGATTGTCTCTCGTATGTGATGTTTAAAGTCATTGTTTGTAGCTGTAACTTCTTTGGCTTTTTTTACCATATTTACATGCTTTACAGCTATTACAGGGAAAGAAGCCAAGTAGTTTATTGCCTGTTAGGTCTTGTTCTCTTGTTTTTTTATTTTTGTTAAATTCACTTGGTGCCAATATGCTTTTTAGGTTTTTTTGTTTTTCTATATATCATATTAGGGTGTTCGTCTATAATGTCTGATAAAAGTGGGTCTTTTCTTATTATGTGCCAATGCCTGTCTAGAATCTTTTTTATGATTCTATGATCTTCATTATATTCAGTTATAAATGATAGTTTTCTATGTATATTTTTATTGGCATCTTTTCTGTTATATTTTAGTAATTCGGATCTATCTTTTTGTATGGCTTGTATTTTTGCTTCTTTTATTTTACTCTCCTGATATCCTTTATCTTGGAATTTCTTTTCTAATAATTCAGCTTGTTGTAAAAACAGAATTTATGTTTACCTGATAAATTTCTTTCTCCTACGGTGTGTCCGGTCCACGGCTTCATCCTTACTTGTGGGATATTCTCTCATTCCCTACAGGAAATGGCAAAGAGAGCACACAGCAAAAGCTGTCCATATAGCCCCCCCTCTGGCTCCGCCCCCCAGTCATTCTACCGACGGTTAGGAGAAAAAGGAGAAACTATAAGGTGCCGTGGTGACTGTAGTGTACAGAAAATAAAAATTTTAAACCTGACTAAAAGCCAGGGCGGGCCGTGGACCGGACACACCGTAGGAGAAAGAAATTTATCAGGTAAACATAAATTCTGTTTTCTCCTACATTGGTGTGTCCGGTCCACGGCTTCATCCTTACTTGTGGGAACCGATACCAAAGCTTTAGGACACGGATGAAGGGAGGGAACAAGTCAGGTAACCTAAACGGAAGGCACCACAGCTTGCAAAACCTTTCTCCCAAAAACAGCCTCCGAAGAAGCATAAGTATCGAATTTGTAAAATTTGGCAAAAGTATGCAGAGAAGACCAAGTCGCTGCCTTACAGATCTGTTCAACAGAAACCTCATTCTTGAAGGCCCATGTGGAAGCCACAGCTCTAGTAGAGTGAGCTGTAATTCGTTCAGGAGGCTGCCGTCCGGCAGTCTCATAAGCCAATCGGATGATGCTTCTCAGCCAAAAGGAAAGAGAGGTAGCAGTAGCTTTCTGCCCTCTCCTCTTCTAGTGTGACTAGTGTCGCCTTGGGATCCCTGGATCTGGACCCGTAGCGAGGAACCTTGGAGTTCTGACGAGACGCCATCAGATCCATATCTGGAGTGCCCCATAGTTGAGTTAACTGGGCAAAGACCTCCGGGTGAAGTTCCCACTCCCCCGGATGGAAAGTCTGACGACTCAAATAATCCGCCTCCCAGTTGTCTACTCCTGGGATGTGAATTGCAGATAGATGGCAGGAGTGATCCTCCGCCCATTTGATGATCTTGGATACCTCTCTCATCGCCAAGGAACTCTTTGTTCCCCCCTGATGATTGATGTACGCTACAGTCGTCATGTTGTCCGACTGAAATCTTATGAATCTGGCCTTCGCTAGTTGAGGCCAAGCCAGGAGCACATTGAATATCGCTCTCAGTTCCAAAATGTTTATCAGGAGAAGAGACTCTTCCCGAGACCATAGACCCTGAGCTTTCAGGGAGTCCCAGACCTCGCCCCAGCCTAAGAGACTGGCGTCGGTCGTGACAATGACCCACTCTGGTCTGTGGAAACTCATTCCCTGAGACAGGTGATCCTGAGTCAACCACCAGAGGAGTGAGTCTCTGGTTACCTGGTCTACTTGAATCTGGGGAGACAAGTCTGCATAATCCCCATTCCACTGTTTGAGCATGCACAGTTGCAATGGTCTTAAATGAATTCGAGCAAAAGGAACCACGTCCATTGCTGCAACCATTAGTCCTATTACCTCCATGCACTGAGCTATGGAAGGCTGAGGAATAGATTGAAGAACTCGACAAGCGTTTAGAAGCTTTAACTTTCTGACCTCTGTCAGAAAAATCTTCATTTCCACAGAATCTATTATTGTTCCCAGAAAAGGAACCCTTGTGGACGGGGACATGGAACTCTTTTCTATGTTCACCTTCCACCCGTGAGACCTGAGAAAGGCTAAAACAATGTCTGTATGAGCCCTTGCTTTGGAAAGGGACGACGCTTGGATTAGAATGTCGTCTAGGTAAGGTGCTACAGCAATCTCTGCCTTAGGACCGCTAGAAGGGACCCTAGCACCTTTGTGAAAATTCTGGGAGCAGTGGCTAAACCGAATGGAAGAGCCACGAACTGGTAATGTTTGTCCAGAAAGGCGAACCTCAGGAACTGATGATGATCCCTGTGGATAGGAATATGCAGGTACGCATCCTTTAAGTCCATGGTAGTCATATATTGACCCTCCTGGATTGTTGGTAAAATCGTCCGAATGGTTTCCATTTTGAAAATGGAACTCTGAGGAATTTGTTTAGAATTTTTAAATCCAGAATTGGCCTGAAAGTTCCCTCTTTTTTGGGAACTACAAACAGGTTTGAGTAAAAACCCAGACCTTGTTCCGCTGTTGGAACTGGGTGTATCACTCCCATCTTTAATAGGTCTCCTACGCAATGTAAGAATACCTGTCTCTTTATCTGGTCTGAAGATAAGAGAGACATGTGGAACCTTCCCCTTGGAGGAAGTTCCTTGAACTCTAGAAGATACCCCTGAGAGACTATTTCTAGTGCCCAGGGATCCGGAACATCTCTTGCCCAAGCCTGAGCAAAGAGAGAAAGTCTGCCCCCTACTAGATCCGGTCCCGGATCGGGGGCTACCCCTTCATGCTGTCTTGGTAGCAGCAGCAGGCTTCTTGGCCTGTTTACCCTTGTTCCAGCCTTGCAATGGTTTCCATGCTGGTTTGGGCTGGGAAGCGTTACCCTCTTGTCTAGAGGCTGCAGAGTTAGGAGCCGGTCCGTTCCTGAAATTGCGAAAGGAACGAAAATTAGATTTGTTCTTAGCCTTGAAAGGCCTATCCTGTGGGAGGGCATGGCCCTTTCCCCTAGTGATGTCTGAAATGATCTCCTTCAATTCTGGCCCGAAAAGGGTCTTACCTTTGAAAGGAATATTAAGCAATTTTGTTTTGGACGACACATCCGCCGACCAAGATTTTAGCCAAAGCGCCCTGCGCGCCACTATTGCAAAACCTGAATTTTTCGCCGCTAATTTTGCCAATTGAAAAGCGGCATCCAAAATAAAGGAATTAGCCAACTTTAGTGCGTGAATTCTGTCCATGACTTCATCATATGGAGTCTCCTTTTGGAGCAAATTTTCTAGTTCATCGAACCAAAAAGACGCCGCCGTGGTGACAGGAATAATGCACGAAATTGGTTGAAGAAGGAAACCTTGCTGAACAAAAATCTTTTTAAGCAATCCTTCCAATTTTTTATCCATAGGATCTTTGAAAGCGCAACTGTCCTCTATAGGAATAGTTGTGCGCTTGGCTAACGTTGAAACTGCCCCCTCTACCTTAGGGACCGTTTGCCATGCGTCCCTTCTGGGGTCGACAATGGGGAACATTTTCTTAAATATAGGAGGTGGAACAAAAGGTACACCTGGCTTCTCCCACTCCTTAGTCACTATGTCCGCCACCCTCTTGGGTATCGGAAAAGCATCAGCGTGCACTGGGACCTCTAAGAATTTGTCTTTTTTGCACAACTTCTCTGGAATCACCAAAGAATCACAATCATCAAGGGTAGCTAGCACCTCTTTAAGCAGGGCGCGGAGATGTTCTAGCTTAAGCTTAAATTTAAATGCCACGATATCAGGTTCTGCCTGCTGAGAAATTTTTCCTGAATCAGAAATTTCTCCCTCAGACAGACCCTCCCTCACTGCCAACTCAGATTGATGTGAGGGTATCACAGATAAATTATCGTCAGCGCCTACTTGCTCATCCTCTGTATTTAAAACTGAGCAATCACGCTTTCTGGGAAATGCTGGCAGTTTGGATAAAAGAGCTGCTATAGAATTATCCATTACTGCTGTTAATTGCTGCATAGTAACAAGCGTTGGCGCGCTAGATGTACTAGGTATCGCCTGCGCGGGCAAAACTGGTGTTGACACAGAAGGAGAGGATGATGAACTATCCCCACTACCTTCATTTGAAGAATCATCTTGGGCAACCTTATTAAATGTGACAGTACTGTCCTTACTTTGTTTGGACGCCATGGCACAATTTGCACATACATTTAATGGGGGAACCACCTTGGCTTCCATACACACTGAACATATGCTATCTGAAGGTACAGACATGTTAGACAGATTTAGGCAGGCTATTAATGCAATAAAAACAAATTTAAACAAAACCGTTACTGTCTCTTTAAATAATAAAAAGAGCACACTTTATTTCTGAATGATCGAAAAACTATCAAAGAAATATCCGATCTTTATGAAATTTACACCCCAGTGTCTTAATGCTTTGAAAGTATTGCACATCAAATTTCAAGTCTCTAAACCCTTAAATGAGCAAACCGGAGCTAATAATTCAATTTACCGGTTTAAACACACTACAGTCCCTGCCACAGACTTTGCTGCGGCTTTTACCTTCCTTAGGGGTTATTCACCACAGTAATGAGCCTTTCTGAGTCCTTTTCTCAGCCACAGGACCCTCTCACGTGTAGCTGCATGCACTGCCTATAGAAAGTAACTGCGCAACTGAGGCGCGAAAATGAGGCCTCCTCCCTCTGCATACCAGAGTGAAGGGGCCTTTCTGACTACATTAGGCGTCTAAACAACTGCCAGGCGCAAATAAGCGTTCCCAAAAGTGTTTCAAAGTTCACAAAACACTCCAAATGTCATATAAATATGATAAAAATAAATCGATTTAGCCCACAATAGTGTCAACCAGCATAGAGCCCAATTTATAAGCCTTAATTCTGTTACTGAGTCTAAGAAAATGGCTTACCGATCCCACAAGGGAAAACTGACAGTCTTCTAGCATTACTGTCTTGTTAGAAAAGAGACTGGTCATACCTGAAGCAGATAAGCCTGCAAACTGTTCCCCCCAACTGAAGTTCTCTGGTTTCAACAGTCCTGCGTGGGAACAGCAATGGATTTTAGTTACTGGTGCTAAAATCATACTCCTCTTTTAACAGAAATCTTCTTCACTTTCTGTTGTAGAGTAAATAGTACAAACCGGCACTATTTTAAAATAACAAACTCTTGATAGAAGAAATAAAACTACAACCAACACCACATACTCTTTACCATCCCCGTGGAGATGCTACTTGTTCAGAGCGTCAAAGAGAATGACTGGGGGCGGAGCCAGAGGGGGGGGCTATATGGACAGCTTTTGCTGTGTGCTCTCTTTGCCATTTCCTGTAGGGAATGAGAATATCCCACAAGTAAGGATGAAGCCGTGGACCGGACACACCAATGTAGGAGAAAACACTTTGGATTCTGAACAGTTTTTCTTCATTCTATAAAATTGACCTTTGGGTATATTGTCAATCCATTTTTTGAGGTGACAGCTTTCTGGATTTATATAACTATTTGTGTCAGTTGGTTTAAAGTAGGTCCTAGTGTTAATAATATTGTTACTAACATTAATCAAGACATCTAGAAAGTGTATGTTCTCCTTGCTATATTCATAGGTAAAATTAATTCCCCAGTTGTTTGAATTCAGATCTTCAAGAAACAGATTAAGTAATTCCTGATCACCTTTCCAAATAAGGAATATATCGTCAATGAACCGCTTGTAGAGCACGAGGTTTGCACCCCATGGGGAGTGTAGAATGTGTTCTTCTTCAAACCTCCCCATGAATAAATTTGCATAGCTGGGTGCAAACCTTGTGCCCATAGCCGTTCCTTTTAATTGTAAATAAAGGTTGCTATTGAAATTGAAGTAATTGTTTTCCAATATAAACTGTATACATTCTAAAATGAATTTAAGTTGCGGTGTTTTCATTTCATAATCGGAATTTAAAAAGTATTCTGAGGCCTCTATACCTAGTTTGTGTTGGATATTGGTGTATAACGAGTTTACATCGCAAGTGACTAATATATAGTCACTTTGCCACTTGATATTTCACTTGATATTTGTTATTGTGTTTAAAAAATCAGTCATGTCTTTTAGGTATGATGGTAGATTGTGTACATATTTCTGAAGGAATGTATCCACATATTGGGACATATTGGATGTTAAGCTGTCGATTCCTGAAATTATGGGGCGTCCTGGTGGATGGTCTAAAGTCTTATGTATTTTTGGGAGGAAGTTAAAAAACTGGTGTTTTTGGATGTATTATGTTTATGAATTGATATTCTTGGTTATTTATTATTTCTACTGTTACAATATCTACTGTTAGCAAAGAGACTTAATTTTTTGTACAATACCCAAGGTATGTTATTTGTTATGATTTTCATAAGGAGCTGTTAGTATAACTAGCCCATGTCTGGTTAATGTAATTTGTGTGAACCACATTGCAGTTTATCCTTGTAATAGGTTTGACACCTAGTTAGCTATTACTTTAACTAAGTTTGTCACTCTGATGATCTACATTTGTTCATCTACTCAAGCTATATATGCTCTTTTATTGCATATTCATAGTTGTTACCATTAGCATGCTGTACTTGAATCAAATTTGGTTTAGATAATTTCTATATAGAATTATATAGTAATATTTTTGATATACCTGTTAGTGATGGAATTCTATAAGCAGTTGTCCACACAGGTTATACAATTGCATGGAAATCGTATACTATTTGGACAAATTAGATTAGTTATATCAGCACCTAATTATACGCATATGTGCAGTTTATTCTTTTTCTTAGAATAGTTTAATAATATTTCTATGTTGTTTTAATAAATAAATATATATATGTAGATATAGAGAGAGACCCAAGAGTGACCCAAGAGTGGTCTGTGCATCACCTAGTTTGCCATTCTAGTTGGAATGGGTCCCAGAGTGGCACTGTTGATATTTCCCACAATCTTCACCTCTATTTCATAATTAATATCCGTGGTCCCAGATTGGTCACAAACTCTTAGTTGGGGTATACTTACCTTCTACTTTATTGTATATTCTAGGGGGTTCTGTGACACCATATAAAAACTTTTGGCATCATTTAGTCTGTAATTCTGGCTGGCATGGGTCCAAGAGTGGCCCTGTTGATGTTTCCCTCCGCCTATAACCCTTATTTATACTTATATCCGTTGCCACCAATTCTTAGTTGGGGTATACTCATATTCTAGGGGGTTCTGTGACAACATAAAAAAACTAAGGTTCTACCCCTGTATGGGATCCAAAAGAGGCCGCCTATCTACCATTTGCCTTCCATAGGCTTTAGGTTTTGGAAGGGTCCAAAAGTGGCCCTCACCATTAGCCAGAAGGCCATGCTATGTTGTACTATCAGATATAAATATTGAAAATCAATGTGTTCTTTACTACTGTTAAATGAGGTGATAAACATTTCTTACTGTATACAACTTGTGTTCATGTATCAGTGTCTTACATTGTAATTTGTCTGCTCTGTACTATTTGGTGAACCTTAAAGGGACAGTCTATCTGAATCATGAACGTTTATTTTGGACTAGAGAATGTAATTTTAAAACAATTTTCCAATTTACTTTTGTCACCAATTTTACATTGTTCTCTCGGTATTCTTAGTAGGAGGCTAATATGCTAATTTATAAGCCATTGAAGGCTGCCTCTTCTCTCAGGGCATTTTGACAGTTTTTCACCACTAGAGGGTGTTAGTTCATGTGTGTCATATAGATAACACTGTGCTCACGCACGTGGAGTTCCAGGGAGCCAGCTCTGATTGGCTAAAATGGATGTCTGTCAAAAGAACTGAAATAAGGGGGCAGTTTGCAGAGGCTTAGGTACAAGATATTCACAGAGGTAAAAACAAAATTTATGCTTACCTGATAAATTTCTCTCTTGACACGGTGAGTCCACGGATCATCTAATTACTATTGGGAATATCACTCCTGCCCAGCAGGAGACGGCAAAGAGCACCACAGCTGTAAAGTATCACCTCCCTTCCCCCAACCCCAGTCATTCGACCGAAGCAAGGAGAGAAAGGAAGCAACAAAGTGACGAGGTGTCTGAAGTTTATAATAAAAAAAAAAACCCTGTCTTTAAGAAACCAGGGCAGGGCAGGCCAGGTAAGCATAAATTTTGTTTTCTTTCTAATGACACGGTGAGTCTACGGATCATCTAATTACTATTGGGAATCAGTACCTAAGCTAGAGGACACAGATGATAAGGGAGGGACAAGACAGGGAACCTAAATGGAAGGCACCACTGCTTGAAGAACCTTTCTCCCAAAAGAAGCCTCAGCATAGGCAAAAGTATCAAATTTATAGAATTTAGAAAAAGTGTGAAGAGAGGACCAAGTTGCAGCCTTGCAAATCTGTTCCACCGAAGCTTCATTTTTGAATGCCCAGGAAGAGGAAACAGCCCTCGTAGAATGAGCTGTAACTCTCTCAGGAGGCTGCTGTCCAGCAGTTTCATAGGCCAATCGAATTATACTCTTCAACCACAAGGAAAGAGAAGTCGCCGTAGCTTTCTGATCCTTACGTCTTCCAGAGAAAACAACAGAGCCGAAGACTGGCGAAACTCCTTAGTCGTCTGTAAATAGAATTTCAACGTACGCACCACATCTAGGTTGTGCAGCAGACGCTCTTTAAGGGAAGAAGGGTGAGGACATAAAGAAGGAACAACAATTTCTTGATTAATGCTGCTATCCGAAACAACATTAGGAAGGAAACCCAACTTAGTACGAAGAACTACCTTAACAGAATGAAAAATAAGATAAGGGGATTCATATTGCAACGCTGAGAGTTCTGAGACTCTGCAGGCAGAAGAAATTGCAACAAGAAACAAAACTTTCCAAGATAATAACTTAATATTTAGGGAATGCATAGGCTCAAATGGAGCCTGTTGAAGAACTTTAAGAACAAGGTTAAGACTCCAGGGAAGAGTAACAGATTTGAACACAGGCCTGATTCTGACTAAGGCCTGACAAAAGGATTGCACGTCTGGTATATCCGCCAAACGTTTATGTAACAAAATAGACGAGGCAGATATTTGACCCTTCAACCTTAACTTTACCACTTCCTTTCTCTAACGTAGGCAAAGCGATTGACTGGGGTTGGGGGGGAAGGAAGGTAATATTTAACAGCTTTGCTGTGGTGCTCTTTGCCACCTCCTGTTGGGCAGGAGTGATATTCCCAATAGTAATTAGATGATCCGTGGACTCACTGTGTAATTAGAAAGAAAGTATTTATATAACTGTGTTAGTTATGCAAAACTAGGGGATGGGTAATAAAGGGATTATCTATCTTTTTAAATAATAAAAATTCTGGTGTAGACTGTCCTATAAATAAAAATTATTTTAAAATAAAAAAAAAATAATCCCTATATTTTGCGCGGCCAACGTGGTTATATTGGTATACTTTTAACCTCTGCAATTGCCTTGTGTCTGGGCCTCTTATGGCAGCCCCCTTTTAACATGGCTATTTATTATCCATTGATTGGCATTTTAGCCAATTAGTGCAGTGTTAGCCACAACTCCACGGGTGTGAGCACAATGTTATCTATATGGCCCACATTAACTAGTAGTATCCTGATGGGAAAAGTTAATACAAGGGCATATGATGGGAGGATGTCTGTAGTGGCTTGGAGGCAAGCAGAAATTTAGAGGTTTACATTTATAAAGAATATTGATTTGGAAATATTGTTTGTGCAAAGCTGTGTAGTAAATATGTTATCTATCTTCTTAAACAATAACAATTTTGGTGTCGACAGTCCCTTTAAATGAAGATCATATATTCAAAACCATTAAGTAGAAATTAAAAAGGCAGTTGCAATATCTTAAGTCCTAAAGTTACAGTGCTAGCGAAATATGACGTGCACTAACTTGTAATATGCTCGCTAACGCATTTAAAAAATAAATATTTAGCCCTCTAGTTAAAATCTAGCCTTTAATCAGTTGTGGTTTCAAAGAATAAAACCAACTAATTAATAAATAAAAATAATCGCAAAGAAAAATTAAAATAAAAAATAAAACAAGAAATTATATAGAAGTAAGCAATTTTAATACAAGAAAAAATAATGTTCCAAATGCCTTCTAAAAAGTAAAAACAATGCTTTATGGGAAAAGAAATTAAAAACAGACTGAAAGATTACTGGTTAATTAATGGCCACAAAAAGCCTGACAGGTTTTGGTCCTTAGCTTGCGGATCGCGTTTTTACTGTATAAATACCCGTGGTCTAGAGCAGTGTTTCTCAACCCCGGTCCTTAAAGGGACACTGAATCTAATTTTTTCTTTCATGATTCAGATAGAGCATGCAATTTTAAGCAACTTTCTAATTTACTCCTATCATCAATTTTTCTTTTGTTCTCTTGCTATCTTTATTTGAAAAAGAAGGCATCTAAGATAAGGAGCCAGACAACATTTGGTTCAGCACTTGTATTTAATTAATTTATTGATAGTGTAGTGTTAGGTTTAATTGTAACTTAGGTTAGGATTTATTTTACAGGTAATTTTGTAATTATTTTAACTAGGTAACTATTAAATAGATATTAACTATTTAATAGCTATTGTACCTGGTTAAAATAATTACAAAGTTGCCTGTAAAATAAATATTAATCCTAAAATAGCTACAATATAATTATAATTTATATTGTATCTATATTAGGGTTTATTTTACAGGTAAGTATTTAGCTTTAAATAGGAATAATTTATTTAATAAGAGTTAATTTATTTAGTTAGATTTAAATTATATTTAACTTAGGGGGGTGTTAGTGTTAGACTTAGCTTTAGGGGTTAATACATTTATTAGAGTAGCGGTGAGATCCGGTCGGCAGATTAGGGGTTAATTATTGTAGGTGGAGGCGACGTTGGGGGCGGCAGATTAGGGGTTAATAAATATAATATAGGGGTCGGCGGTGTTAGGGGCAGCAGATTAGGGGTACATAGGTATAATGTAGGTTGCGGCGGTGTACGGAGCGGCAGATTAGGGGTTAATAATAATATGCAGGGGTCAGCGATAGAGGGGGCGGCAGATTAGGGGTTAATAAGTGTAAGGTTAGGGGTGTTTAGACTCGGGGTACATGTTAGGGTGTTAGGTGCAGACTTAGGAAGTGTTTCCCCATAGGATACAATGGGGCTGCGTTAGGAGCTTAACGCTGCTTTTTTGCAGGTGTTAG
This sequence comes from Bombina bombina, assembly GCF_027579735.1. Classification (NCBI taxonomy): domain Eukaryota; kingdom Metazoa; phylum Chordata; class Amphibia; order Anura; family Bombinatoridae; genus Bombina; species Bombina bombina. The sequence goes on along the minus strand of NC_069501.1, from coordinate 542,230,544 downwards.
TTTTTTTTTCAGCTCAAACAGCCCCATTGTTTCCTATGGGGGAATCGTGCACGAGCACGTTTTTGAAGCTGGCCGCGTACGTAAGCACCGCTGGTATAGAGAGTTGAAGTGGCAGTAAATATGCTCTACGCTCCCTTTTTTGGAGCCTAACGCAGCCCTTCTGTGAACTCTAAATACCAGCGGTATTTAAAAGGTGCGGAAGAAAAAAAGCAAACCCCTTTGGCCGCAGAACTCTAAATCTAGCCGATAGTTACTAACCTGCTCTCACCCATTAGCCAATTATTTCACCTGTGCTCTAGTTAAGATATAATGAAAATCTGGCCTGTTGAGGGTACTTGAGGACCACGGTTGAAAAACACTGGTCTAGAGAGTGTACTCTCACCTGAATCTGGGGCATGGGGAACAGTGAATCTCTCTATCTGCAAAACAAATGTTTGACTACCAACACGGAGGCAGACACAGCTAACCTTGAGAGGGGAGGTGTGTGAACTTTACTACCTGATCATTTGCATTCTCACCTTTACTGACAGACTATTGACTGTCGTCATTACTTGCAGGCTACTCACTCCACTAACCTTTTGCTTCAACAATTTTAATACACAAATTACATAAATATATCCTAAGACACTGGTGCCAGTTTAAAAATAATTATAAATAAAGAAGCTTCCTATGATATTGCTGCAGTAGAGGTATTTGACAATAATATAAATCATACCAGTTTGAAGCTATCATTAGTGTTCCAGTGAAATATCAAATACTCTTAAGTGATAAAACACCAGTACAACTTTAGTTCAATACATCACCAGCGAAAAAAACATAATTTATGTAAGAACTTACCTGATAAATTCATTTCTTTCATATTAGCAAGAGTCCATGAGCTAGTGACGTATGGGATATACATTCCTACCAGGAGGGGCAAAGTTTCCCAAACCTCAAAATGCCTATAAATACACCCCTCACCACACCCACAATTCAGTTTAACGAATAGCCAAGAAATGGGGTGATAAGAAAGGAGCGAAAGCATCAAATAAGGAATTGGAATAATTGTGCTTTATACAAAAAAATCATAACCACCACAAAAAAAGGGTGGGCCTCATGGACTCTTGCTAATATGAAAGAAATGAATTTATCAGGTAAGTTCTTACAAAAATTATGTTTTCTTTCATGTAATTAGCAAGAGTCCATGAGCTAGTGACGTATGGGATAATAAATACCCAAGATGTGGAACTTCCACGCAAGAGTCACTAGAGAGGGAGGGATAAAATAAAGACAGCCAATTCCGCTGAAAAATAATCCACAACCCAAAACAAAAAGTTTTAATCTTAATAATGAAAAAAAACTGAAATTATAAGCAGAAGAATCAAACTGAAACAGCTGCCTGAAGTACTTTTCTACCAAAAACTGCTTCAGAAGAAGAAAACACATCAAAATGGTAGAATTTAGTAAAAGTATGCAAAGAAGACCAAGTTGCTGCTTTGCAAATCTGATCAACAGAAGCTTCATTCCTAAACGCCCAGGAAGTAGAAACTGACCTAGTAGAATGAGCTGTAATCCTTTGAGGCGGAGTTTTACCCGACTCGACATAAGCATGATGAATCAAAGACTTCAACCAAGATGCCAAAGAAATGGCGGAGGCCTTCTGACCTTTCCTGGAACCAGAAAAGATAACAAATAGACTAGAAGTCTTTCTAAAATCTTTAGTAGCTTCAACATAATATTTTAAAGCTCTCACTACATCCAAAGAATGTAAAGATCTCTCCAGAGTATTCTTAGGATTAGGACATAATGAAGGAACAACAATTTCTCTACTAATGTTGTTAGAATTCACAACCTTAGGTAAGAATTTAAATGAAGTCTGCAACACCGCCTTATCCTGATGAAAAATCAGAAAAGGAGATTCACAAGAAAGAGCAGATAACTCAGAAACTCTTCTAGCAGAAGAGATGGCCAAAAGGAACAGAACATTCCAAGAAAGTAATTTAATATCCAGAGAATGCATAGGTTCAAACGGAGGAGCTTGTAAAGCCCTCAGAACCAAATTAAGACTCCAAAGAGGAGAAATTGACTTAATGACAGGTTTTATACGAACCAAAGCCTATACAAAACAATGAATATCAGGAAGATTAGCAATCTTTCTGTGAAAAAGAACAGAAAGAGCAGAAATTTGTCCTTTCAAGGAACTTGCAGACAAACCTTTATCCAAACCATCCTGAAGAAACTGTAAAATTCTAGGAATACTAAAAGAATGCCAGGAGAATTTATGAGAAGAACACCAAGAAATGTAAGTCTTCCAGACTCGATAATAAATCTTCCTAGACACAGATTTACGAGCCTGTAACATAGTATTAATTACTGAGTCAGAGAAACCTCTATGACTAAGAATCAAGCATTCAAACTCCATACCTTCAAATTTAATGATTTGAGATCCTGATGGAAAAAAGGGCCTAGAGATAGAAGGTCTGGTCTTAACGGAAGAGTCCAAGGTTGGCAAGTGGCCATCCGAACAAGATCCGCATACCAAAACCTGTGAGGCCATGCTGGAGCCACCAGCAGTACAAACGAACGTTCCTTTAGAATTTTGGAAATCACTCTTGGAAGAAGAACTAGAGGCGGAAAGATATAGGCAGGATGATAATTCCAGGGAAGCGACAACGCGTCCACTGCCTCCACCTGAGGATCCCTGGATCTGGACAGATACCTGGGAAGTTTCTTGTTTAGATGAGAAGCCATCAGATCTATTTCTGGAAGTCCCCAGATTTGAACAATCTGAAGAAATACCTCTGGGTGAAGAGACCGTTCGCCCGGATGTAACGTCTGGCGACTGAGATAATCCGCTTCCCAATTGTCTACACCTGGGATGTGAACCGCAGAGATTAGACAAGCGCTGGATTCCGCCCATACAAGTATCCGAGATACTTCTTTCATAGCCTGAGGACTGTGAGTCCCCCCTTGATGATTGACATATGCCACGGTTGTGACATTGTCTGTCTGAAAACATATGAACGATTCTCTCTTCAGAAGAGGCCAGAACTGAAGAGCTCTGAAAATCGCACGGAGTTCCAAAATGTTGATTGGTAATCTCGCCTCCTGAGATTCCCAAACCCCCTGCGCTGTCAGAGATCCCCATACAGCTCCCCAACCTGTCAGACTCGCATCTGTTGAGATCACAGTCCAGGTTGGAAGAACAAAAACATAATTTATGTAAGAACTTACCTGATAAATTCATTTCTTTCATATTAGCAAGAGTCCATGAGCTAGTGACGTATGGGATATACATTCCTACCAGGAGGGGCAAAGTTTCCCAAACCTCAAAATGCCTATAAATACACCCCTCACCACACCCACAAATCAGTTTAACGAATAGCCAAGAAGTGGGGTGATAAGAAAAAAGTGCGAAAGCATAAAAAATAAGGAATTGGAATAATTGTGCTTTATACAAAAAAATCATAACCACCACAAAAAGGGTGGGCCTCATGGACTCTTGCTAATATGAAAGAAATGAATTTATCAGGTAAGTTCTTACATAAATTATGTTTTCTTTCATGTAATTAGCAAGAGTCCATGAGCTAGTGACGTATGGGATAATGAATACCCAAGATGTGGATCTTCCACGCAAGAGTCACTAGAGAGGGAGGGATAACATAAAGACAGCCAATTCTGCTGAAAAACATAATTTATGTAAGAACTTACCTGATAAATTCATTTCTTTCATATTAGCAAGAGTCCATGAGCTAGTGACGTATGGGATATACATTCCTACCAGGAGGGGCAAAGTTTCCCAAACCTCAAAATGCCTATAAATACACCCCTCACCACACCCACAATTCAGTTTAACGAATAGCCAAGAAATGGGGTGATAAGAAAGGAGCGAAAGCATCAAATAAGGAATTGGAATAATTGTGCTTTATACAAAAAAATCATAACCACCACAAAAAAAGGGTGGGCCTCATGGACTCTTGCTAATATGAAAGAAATGAATTTATCAGGTAAGTTCTTACAAAAATTATGTTTTCTTTCATGTAATTAGCAAGAGTCCATGAGCTAGTGACGTATGGGATAATAAATACCCAAGATGTGGAACTTCCACGCAAGAGTCACTAGAGAGGGAGGGATAAAATAAAGACAGCCAATTCCGCTGAAAAATAATCCACAACCCAAAACAAAAAGTTTTAATCTTAATAATGAAAAAAAACTGAAATTATAAGCAGAAGAATCAAACTGAAACAGCTGCCTGAAGTACTTTTCTACCAAAAACTGCTTCAGAAGAAGAAAACACATCAAAATGGTAGAATTTAGTAAAAGTATGCAAAGAAGACCAAGTTGCTGCTTTGCAAATCTGATCAACAGAAGCTTCATTCCTAAACGCCCAGGAAGTAGAAACTGACCTAGTAGAATGAGCTGTAATCCTTTGAGGCGGAGTTTTACCCGACTCGACATAAGCATGATGAATCAAAGACTTCAACCAAGATGCCAAAGAAATGGCGGAGGCCTTCTGACCTTTCCTGGAACCAGAAAAGATAACAAATAGACTAGAAGTCTTTCTAAAATCTTTAGTAGCTTCAACATAAAGAATGTAAAGATCTCTCCAGAGTATTCTTAGGATTAGGACATAATGAAGGAACAACAATTTCTCTACTAATGTTGTTAGAATTCACAACCTTAGGTAAGAATTTAAATGAAGTCTGCAACACCGCCTTATCCTGATGAAAAATCAGAAAAGGAGATTCACAAGAAAGAGCAGATAACTCAGAAACTCTTCTAGCAGAAGAGATGGCCAAAAGGAACAGAACATTCCAAGAAAGTAATTTAATATCCAGAGAATGCATAGGTTCAAACGGAGGAGCTTGTAAAGCCCTCAGAACCAAATTAAGACTCCAAAGAGGAGAAATTGACTTAATGACAGGTTTTATACGAACCAAAGCCTATACAAAACAATGAATATCAGGAAGATTAGCAATCTTTCTGTGAAAAAGAACAGAAAGAGCAGAAATTTGTCCTTTCAAGGAACTTGCAGACAAACCTTTATCCAAACCATCCTGAAGAAACTGTAAAATTCTAGGAATACTAAAAGAATGCCAGGAGAATTTATGAGAAGAACACCAAGAAATGTAAGTCTTCCAGACTCGATAATAAATCTTCCTAGACACAGATTTACGAGCCTGTAACATAGTATTAATTACTGAGTCAGAGAAACCTCTATGACTAAGAATCAAGCATTCAAACTCCATACCTTCAAATTTAATGATTTGAGATCCTGATGGAAAAAAGGGCCTAGAGATAGAAGGTCTGGTCTTAACGGAAGAGTCCAAGGTTGGCAAGTGGCCATCCGAACAAGATCCGCATACCAAAACCTGTGAGGCCATGCTGGAGCCACCAGCAGTACAAACGAACGTTCCTTTAGAATTTTGGAAATCACTCTTGGAAGAAGAACTAGAGGCGGAAAGATATAGGCAGGATGATAATTCCAGGGAAGCGACAACGCGTCCACTGCCTCCACCTGAGGATCCCTGGATCTGGACAGATACCTGGGAAGTTTCTTGTTTAGATGAGAAGCCATCAGATCTATTTCTGGAAGTCCCCAGATTTGAACAATCTGAAGAAATACCTCTGGGTGAAGAGACCGTTCGCCCGGATGTAACGTCTGGCGACTGAGATAATCCGCTTCCCAATTGTCTACACCTGGGATGTGAACCGCAGAGATTAGACAAGCGCTGGATTCCGCCCATACAAGTATCCGAGATACTTCTTTCATAGCCTGAGGACTGTGAGTCCCCCCTTGATGATTGACATATGCCACGGTTGTGACATTGTCTGTCTGAAAACATATGAACGATTCTCTCTTCAGAAGAGGCCAGAACTGAAGAGCTCTGAAAATCGCACGGAGTTCCAAAATGTTGATTGGTAATCTCGCCTCCTGAGATTCCCAAACCCCCTGCGCTGTCAGAGATCCCCATACAGCTCCCCAACCTGTCAGACTCGCATCTGTTGAGATCACAGTCCAGGTTGGAAGAACAAAAACATAATTTATGTAAGAACTTACCTGATAAATTCATTTCTTTCATATTAGCAAGAGTCCATGAGCTAGTGACGTATGGGATATACATTCCTACCAGGAGGGGCAAAGTTTCCCAAACCTCAAAATGCCTATAAATACACCCCTCACCACACCCACAAATCAGTTTAACGAATAGCCAAGAAGTGGGGTGATAAGAAAAAAGTGCGAAAGCATAAAAAATAAGGAATTGGAATAATTGTGCTTTATACAAAAAAATCATAACCACCACAAAAAGGGTGGGCCTCATGGACTCTTGCTAATATGAAAGAAATGAATTTATCAGGTAAGTTCTTACATAAATTATGTTTTCTTTCATGTAATTAGCAAGAGTCCATGAGCTAGTGACGTATGGGATAATGAATACCCAAGATGTGGATCTTCCACGCAAGAGTCACTAGAGAGGGAGGGATAACATAAAGACAGCCAATTCTGCTGAAAAACATAATTTATGTAAGAACTTACCTGATAAATTCATTTCTTTCATATTAGCAAGAGACCATGAGCTAGTGACGTATGGGATATACATTCCTACCAGGAGGGGCAAAGTTTCCCAAACCTCAAAATGCCTATAAATACACCCCTCACCACACCCACAATTCAGTTTAACGAATAGCCAAGAAGTGGGGTGATAAAAAATTGCGAAAGCATATAAAATAAGGAATTGGAATAATTGTGCTTTATACAAAATCATAACCACCACAAAAAAAGGGCGGGCCTCATGGACTCTTGCTAATATGAAAGAAATTAATTTATCAGGTAAGTTCTTACATAAATTATGTTTTCTTTCATGTAATTAGCAAGAGTCCATGAGCTAGTGACGTATGGGATAATGACTACCCAAGAAGTGGATCTTTCCACACAAGAGTCACTAGAGAGGGAGGGATAAAATAAAGACAGCCAATTCCTGCTGAAAATAATCCACACCCAAAATAAAGTTTAACGAAAAACATAAGCAGAAGATTCAAACTGAAACCGCTGCCTGAAGTACTTTTCTACCAAAAACTGCTTCAGAAGAAGAAAATACATCAAAATGGTAGAATTTAGTAAAAGTATGCAAAGAGGACCAAGTCGCTGCTTTGCAGATCTGGTCAACCGAAGCTTCATTCCTAAACGCCCAGGAAGTAGAAACTGACCTAGTAGAATGAGCTGTAATTCTCTGAGGCGGAGTTTTACCCGACTCAACATAGGCAAGATGAATTAAAGATTTCAACCAAGATGCCAAAGAAATGGCAGAAGCTTTCTGGCCTTTTCTAGAACCAGAAAAGATAACAAATAGACTAGAAGTCTTACGAAAAGATTTCGAAGCTTCAACATAATATTTCAAAGCTCTAACAACATCCAAAGAATGCAACGATTTCTCCTTAGAATTCTTAGGATTAGGACATAATGAAGGAACCACAATTTCTCTACTAATGTTGTTGGAATTCACAACTTTAGGTAAAAATTCAAAAGAAGTTCGCAACACCGCCTTATCCTGATGAAAAATCAGAAAAGGAGACTCACAAGAAAGAGCAGATAATTCAGAAACTCTTCTGGCAGAAGAGATGGCCAAAAGGAACAAAACTTTCCAAGAAAGTAATTTAATGTCCAATGAATGCATAGGTTCAAACGGAGGAGCTTGAAGAGCTCCCAGAACCAAATTCAAACTCCAAGGAGGAGAAATTGACTTAATGACAGGTTTTATACGAACCAAAGCTTGTACAAAACAATGAATATCAGGAAGAATAGCAATCTTTCTGTGAAAAAGAACAGAAAGAGCAGAGATTTGTCCTTTCAAAGAACTTGCGGACAAACCCTTATCTAAACCATCCTGAAGGAACTGTAAAATTCTCGGTATTCTAAAAGAATGCCAGGAAAAATGATGAGAAAGACACCAAGAAATATAAGTCTTCCAGACTCTATAATATATCTCTCGAGATACAGATTTACGAGCCTGTAACATAGTATTAATCACAGAGTCAGAGAAACCTCTTTGACCAAGAATCAAGCGTTCAATCTCCATACCTTTAAATTTAAGGATTTCAGATCCTGATGGAAAAAAGGACCTTGTGACAGAAGGTCTGGTCTTAACAGAAGAGTCCACGGTTGGCAAGAGGCCATCCGGACAAGATCCGCATACCAAAACCTGTGAGGCCATGCCGGAGCTACCAGCAGAACAAACGAGCATTCCTTCAGAATCTTGGAGATTACTCTTGGAAGAAGAACTAGAGGCGGAAAGATATAGGCAGGATGATACTTCCAAGGAAGTGATAATGCATCCACTGCCTCCGCCTGAGGATCCCGGGATCTGGACAGATACCTGGGAAGTTTCTTGTTTAGATGGGACGCCATCAGATCTATTTCTGGAAGTTCCCACATTTGAACAATCTGAAGAAATACCTCTGGGTGAAGAGACCATTCGCCCGGATGCAACGTTTGGCGACTGAGATAATCCGCTTCCCAATTGTCTACACCTGGGATATGAACCGCAGAGATTAGACAGGAGCTGGATTCCGCCCAAACCAAAATTCGAGATACTTCTTTCATAGCCAGAGGACTGTGAGTCCCTCCTTGATGATTGATGTATGCCACAGTTGTGACATTGTCTGTCTGAAAACAAATGAACGATTCTCTCTTCAGAAGAGGCCAAAACTGAAGAGCTCTGAAAATTGCACGGAGTTCCAAAATATTGATCGGTAATCTCACCTCCTGAGATTCCCAAACTCCTTGTGCCGTCAGAGATCCCCACACAGCTCCCCAACCTGTGAGACTTGCATCTGCTGAAATTACAGTCCAGGTCGGAAGCACAAAAGAAGCCCCCTGAATTAAACGATGGTGATCTGTCCACCATGTTAGAGAGTGTCGAACAATCGGTTTTAAAGATATTAATTGAGATATCTTCGTGTAATCCTTGCACCATTGCTTTAGCATACAGAGCTGAAGAGGTCGCATGTGAAAACGAGCAAAGGGGATCGCGTCCGATGCAGCAGTCATAAGACCTAGAATTTCCATGCATAAGGCTACCGAAGGGAATGATTGTGACTGAAGGTTTCGACAAGCTGTAATCAACTTTAGAAGTCTCTTGTCTGTTAAAGACAGAGTCATGGACACTGAATCCATCTGGAAACCCAGAAAGGTTACCCTTGTCTGAGGAATCAAAGAACTTTTTGGTAAATTGATCCTCCAACCATGATCTTGAAGAAACAACACAAGTCGATTCGTATGAGATTCTGCTAAATGTAAAGACTGAGCAAGTACCAAAATATCGTCCAAATAAGGAAATACCACAATACCCTGTTCTCTGATTACAGACAGCAGGGCACCGAGAACCTTTGTAAAAATTCTTGGAGCTGTAGCTAGGCCAAACGGCAGAGCCACAAACTGGTAATGCTTGTCCAGAAACGAGAATCTCAGGAACTGATAATGATCTGGATGAATCGGAATATGCAGATATGCATCCTGTAAATCTATTGTGGACATATAATTCCCTTGCTGAACAAAAGGTAAGATAATAGTCCTTACAGTTACCATCTTGAACGTTGGTATCCTTACATAACGATTCAATATTTTTAGATCCAGAACTGGTCTGAAAGAATCCTCCTTCTTTGGTACAATGAAGAGATTTGAATAAAACCCCATCCCCTGTTCCGGAACTGGAACTGGCATAATTACTCCAGTCAACTCTAGATCTGAAACACATTTCAGAAATGCTTGAGCTTTTACTGGATTTACTGGGACACGGGAAAGAAAAAATCTCTTTGCAGGAGGTCTCAACTTGAAACCAATTCTGTACCCTTCTGAAACAATGCTCTGAATCCAAAGATTGTGAACAGAATTGATCCAAATTTCCTTGAAAAAACGTAACCTGCCCCCTACCAGCTGAGCTGGAATGAGGGCCGCACCTTCATGTGGACTTAGAAGCAGGCTTTGCCTTTCTAGCTGGCTTGGATTTGTTCCAAACTGGAGATGGTCTCCAAACTGAAACTGCTCCTGAGGATGAAGGATCAGGCTTTTGTTCTTTGTTGAAACGAAAGGAACGAAAACGATTATTAGCCCTGTTTTTACCTTTAGATTTTTTATCCTGTGGTAAAAAAGTTCCTTTCCCACCAGTAACAGTTGAAATAATAGAATCCAACTGAGAACCAAATAATTTGTTACCCTGGAAAGAAATGGAAAGTAAAGTTGATTTAGAAGCCATATCAGCATTCCAAGTTTTAAGCCATAAAGCTCTTCTAGCTAAAATAGCTAGAGACATAAACCTGACATCAACTCTGATAATATCAAAAATGGCATCACAGATAAAATTATTAGCATGTTGAAGAAGAATAATAATATCATGAGAATCACGATGTGTTACTTGTTGCGCTAAAGTTTCCAACCAAAAAGTTGAAGCTGCAGCAACATCAGCCAAAGATATAGCAGGTCTAAGAAGATTACCTGAACACAGATAAGCTTTTCTTAGAAAGGACTCAATTTTCCTAACTAGAGGATCCTTAAACGAAGTACCATCTGACGTAGGAATAGTAGTACGTTTAGCAAGGGTAGAAATAGCCCCATCAACTTTAGGGATCTTGTCCCAAAATTCTAATCTGTCAGACGGCACAGGATATAATTGCTTAAAACGTTTAGAAGGAGTAAATGAATTACCCAAATTATCCCATTCTTTGGAAATTACTGCAGAAATAGCATCAGGGACAGGAAAAACTTCTGGAATAACTACAGGAGATTTAAAAACCTTATTTAAACGTTTAGATTTAGTATCAAGAGGACCAGAATCCTCTATTTCTAAAGCAATTAGGACTTCTTTAAGTAAAGAACGAATAAATTCCATTTTAAATAAATATGAAGATTTATCAGCATCAACCTCTGAGACAGAATCCTCTGAACCAGAGGAATCATCAGAATCAGAATGATGATGTTCAGTTAAAAATTCATCTGTAGGGAGATAAGTTTTAAAAGATTTTTTACGTTTACTAGAAGGAGAAATAACAGACATAGCCTTCTTTATGGATTCAGAAACAAAATCTCTTATATTATCAGGAACATTCTGCACCTTAGATGTTGAAGGAACTGCAACAGGCAATGGTACTTTACTAAAGGAAATATTATCTGCTTTAACAAGTTTGTCATGACAATCAATACAAACAACAGCTGGAGGAATAGCTACCAAAAGTTTACAGCAGATACACTTAGCTTTGGTAGATTCAGCACTTGACAGCGATTTTCCTGTAGTATCTTCTGACTCAGATGCAACGTGAGACATCTTGCAATATGTAAGAGAAAAAACAACATATATATAAAGCAAAATTGATCAAATTCCTTAAATGACAGTTTCAGGAATGGGAAAAAATGCCAAAGAACAAGCTTCTAGCAACCAGAAGCAATAAAAAATGAGACTTAAATAATGTGGAGACAAAAGTGACGCCCATATTTTTTCGCGCCAAATAAGACGCCCACATTATTTGGCGCCTAAATGCTTTTTGGCGCCAAAAATGATGCCACATCCGGAACGCCGACATTTTTGGCGCAAAATAACGTCAAAAAAATGACGCAACTTCCGGCGACACGTATGACGCCGGAAACGGAAATAGAATTTTTGCGCCAAAAAAGTCCGCGCCAAGAATGACGCAATAAAATGAAGCATTTTCAGCCCCCGCGAGCCTAACAGCCCACAGGGAAAAAGTCAAATTTTAAGGTAAGAAAAATGTTAAAATGCATTATCCCAAATATGAAACTGACTGTCTGAAAATAAGGAAAGTTGAACATTCTGAGTCAAGGCAAATAAATGTTTGAATACATATATTTAGAACTTTATAAACAAAGTGCCCAACCATAGCTAGGAGTGTCACAGAAAATAAGACTTACTTACCCCAGGACACTCATCTACATATAGTAGATAGCCAAACCAGTACTGAAACGAGAATCAGCAGAGGTAATGGTATATATAAGAGTATATCGTCGATCTGAAAAGGGAGGTAAGAGATGAATCTCTACGACCGATAACAGAGAACCTATGAAATAGACCCCTTAGAAGGAGATCACTGCATTCAAATAGGCAAATACTCTCCTCACATCCCTCTGACATTCACTGCACGCTGAGAGGAAAACCGGGCTCCAACTTGCTGCGGAGCGCATATCAACGTAGAATCTAGCACAAACTTACTTCACCACCTCCATCGGAGGCAAAGTTTGTAAAACTGAATTGTGGGTGTGGTGAGGGGTGTATTTATAGGCATTTTGAGGTTTGGGAAACTTTGCCCCTCCTGGTAGGAATGTATATCCCATACGTCACTAGCTCATGGTCTCTTGCTAATTACATGAAAGAAATAATCCACACCCAAAATAAAGTTTAAATTTTATAATGAAAAAAACTGAAATTATAAGCAGAAGAATCAAACTGAAACAGCTGCCTGAAGTACTTTTTTACCAAAAACTGCTTCAGAAGAAGAAAACACATCAAAATGGTAGAATTTAGTAAAAGTATGCAAAGAAGACCAAGTTGCTGCTTTGCAAATCTGATCAACCAAAGCTTCATTCCTAAACGCCCAGGAAGTAGAAACTGACCTAGTAGAATGAGCTGTAATCCTTTGAGGCGGAGTCTTACCCGACTCGACATAGGCATGATGAATTAAAGATTTCAACCAAGATGCCAAAGAAATGGCAGAGGCCTTCTGACCTTTCCTAGATCCGGAAAAAATAACGAATAGACTAGAAGTCTTTCGGAAATTCTTAGTAGCTTCAACATAATATTTCAAAGCTCTAACTACATCCAAAGAATGCAATGATTTCTCCTTAGAATTCTTAGGATTAGGACACAATGAAGGAACCACAATTTCTCTACTAATGTTGTTAGAATTCACAACCTCAGGTAAAAATTTAAAAGAAGTTCGCAACACCGCCTTATCCTGATGAAAAATCAGAAAAGGAGACTCACAAGAAAGAGCAGATAATTCAGAAACTCTTCTAGCAGAAGAGATGGCCAAAAGAAACAAAACTTTCCAAGAAAGTAATTTAATGTCCAGTGAATGCATTGGTTCAAAAGGAGGAGCTTGAAGAGCCCCCAGAACCAAATTCAAACTCCAAGGAGGAGAAATTGACTTAATAACAGGTTTTATACGAACCAAAGCTTGTATAAAACAATGAATATCAGGAAGATTAGCAATCTTTCTGTGAAAAAGAACAGAAAGAGCAGAGATTTGCCCTTTCAAGGAACTTGCAGACAAACCTTTATCCAAACCATCCTGAAGAAACTGTAAAATTCTCGGAATTCTAAAAGAATGCCAGGAAAAATGATGAGAAAGACACCAAGAAATGTAAGTCTTCCAGACTCGATAATATATCTTCCTAGATACAGATTTACGAGCCTGTAACATAGTATTAATCACAGAGTCAGAGAAACCTCTTTGACTAAGAATCAAGCGTTCAATCTCCATACCTTCAAATTTAAGGATTTCCTGATGGAAAAAAGGACCTTGTGACAGAAGGTCTGGTCTTAACAGAAGAGTCCACGGTTGGCAAGAGGCCATCCGGACAAGATCCGCATACCAAAACCTGTGAGGCCATGCTGGAGCCACCAGCAGAACAAACGAGCATTCCTTCAGAATCTTGGAGATTACTCTTGGAAGAAGAACTAGAGGCGGAAAGATATAGGCAGGATGATACTTCCAAGGAAGTGACAATGCATCCACTGCTTCCGCCTAAGGATCCCTGGATCTGGACAGATTCCTGGGAAGTTTCTTGTTTAGATGAGAAGCCATCAGATCTATTTCTGGAAGTCCCCACATTTAAACAATCTGAAGAAATACCTCTGGGTGAAGAGACCATTCGCCCGGATGTAACGTTTGGCGACTGAGATAATCCGCTTCCCAATTGTCTATACCTGGGATATGAACCGCAGAAATTAGACAGGAGCTGGATTCCGCCCAAACCAGAATTCGAGATACTTCTTTCATAGCCAGAGGACTGTGAGTACCTCCTTGATGATTGATATATGCCACAGTTGTGACATTGTCTGTCTGAAAACAAATGAACGATTCTCTCTTTAGAAGAGGCCATGACTGAAGAGCTCTGAAAATTGCACGGAGTTCCAAAATATTGATTGGTAATCTCACTTCCTGAGATTCCCAAACCCCTTGTGCTGTCAGAGACCCCCAAACAGCTCCCCAACCTGTCAGACTTGCATATGTTGAAATCACAGTCCAGGTTGGAAGAACAAAAGAAGCCCCCTGAACTAAACGATGGTGATCTGTCCACCACGTCAGAGAGTGTCGTACAATCGGTTTTAAAGATATCAATTGATATATCTTTGTGTAATCCCTGCACCACTGGTTCAGCATACAGAGCTGAAGAGGTCGCATGTGAAAACGAGCAAAGGGGATCGCGTCCGATGCAGCAGTCATAAGACCTAGAATTTCCATGCATAAGGCTACCGAAGGGAATGATTGAGACTGAAGGTTTCGACAAGATGAAACCAATTTTAGACGTCTCTTGTCCGTTAGTGACAGAGTCATGGACACTGAATCTATCTGGAAACCTAAAAAGGTTACCCTTGTCTGAGGAATCAATGAACTTTTCGGTAAATTGATCCTCCAACCATGATCTTGAAGAAACAATACGAGTCGATTCGTATGAGATTCTGCTAAATGTGAAGACTGAGCAAGTACCAAGATATCGTCCAAATAAGGAAATACCACAATACCCTGTTCTCTGATTACAGACAGAAGGGCACCGAGAACCTTTGTAAAAATCCTTGGAGCTGTTGCTAGGCCAAACGGCAGAGCCACAAATTGGTAATGCTTGTCTAGGAAAGAGAATCTCAGAAACTGATAGTGATCTGGATGAATCGGAATATGCAGATATGCATCCTGTAAATCTATTGTGGACATATAATGCCCTTGCTGAACAAAAGGCAGAATAGTCCTTATAGTTACCATTTTGAATGTTGGTATCCTTACATAACGATTCAATATTTTTAGATCCAGAACTGGTCTGAAGGAATTCTCCTTCTTTGGTACAATGAAGAGATTTGAATAAATCCCCAGCCCCTGTTCCAGAACTGGAACTGGCATAATTACTCCAGCCAACTCTAGATCTGAAACACATTTCAGAAATGCTTGAGCCTTCGCTGGATTTACTGGGACACGGGAAAGAAAAAATCTCTTTGTAGGAGGCCTTATCTTGAAGCCAATTCTGTACCCGTCTGAAACAATGTTCTGAATCCAAAGATTGTGAATTGAATTGATCCAAATTTCTTTGAAAAAACGTAATCTGCCCCCTACCAGCTGAGCTGGCATGAGGGCCGCACCTTCATGTGGACTTGGGAGCTGGCTTTGGTTTTCTAAAAGGCTTGGATTTATTCCAGACTGGAGATGGTTTCCAAACTGATACCGCTCCTGTGGATGATGGATCAGGCTTTTGTTCCTTATTGTGACGAAAGGAACGAAAACGATTATTAGACCTAAATTTACCTTTAGATTTTTTATCCTGTGGTAAAAAAGTTCCTTTCCCTCCAGTAACAGTTGAAATAATAGAATCCAACTGAGAACCAAATAATTTATTACCCTGGAAAGAAAGGGAAAGCAAAGTTGACTTAGAAGACATATCAGCATTCCAAGTCTTAAGCCATAAAGCTCTTCTAGCTAAAATAGCTAGAGACATATACCTGACATCAACCCTAATGATATCAAAGATGGCATCACAAATAAAGTTATTAGTGTGTTGAAGAAGATTAACACAATTAACAATGCTATGAGAATTATGATCTGTTACTTGTTGCGCTAAAGCTTCTAACCAAAAAGTTGAGGCTGCAGCAACATCCGCTAAAGATATAGCAGGTCTAAGAAGATTACCTGAACATAAGTAAGCTTTTCTTAGAAAGGATTCAATCTCCCTATCTAAAGGATCCTTAAAGGAAGTACTATCTGCCGTAGGAATAGTAGTACGTTTAGCAAGTGTAGAGACAGCCCCATCAACCTTAGGGATTTTGTCCCAAAACTCTAATCTGTCAGATGGCACAGGATATAATTGCTTAAAACGTTTAGAAGGAGTAAATGAATTACCCAAATTATTCCATTCCCTGGAGATTACTTCAGAAATAGCATCAGGGACAGGAAAAACTTCTGGAATAACTACAGGAGATTTAAAAACCTTATTTAAACGTTTAGATTTAGTATCAAGAGGACCAGAATCCTCTATTTCTAATGCAATTAAGACTTCTTTAAGTAAAGAACGAATAAATTCCATTTTAAATAAATATGAAGATTTATCAGCATCAACCTCTGAAACAGAATCCTCTGAACCAGAGTAATCATTATCAGAATCAGAATGATGATGTTCATTTAAAAATTCATCTGAAAAATGAGAAGTTTTAAAAGACCTTTTACGTTTACTAGAAGGAGGAATAACAGACATAGCCTTCTTAATGGATTTAGAAACAAAGTTTCTTATGTTAACAGGAACACTCTGAGTATTAGATGTTGATGGAACAACAACAGGTAATGTAACATTACTAAAGGAAATATTATCTGCATTAATAAGTTTGTCATGACATTCATTACAAACAACAGCTGGAGGAACAGATACCACAAGTTTACAGCAGATACACTTAACTTTGGTAGATCCAGCACCAGGCAGCGATTTTCCAGAAGTATCTTCTGACTCAAGGTCAATCTGGGACATCTTGCAATATGTAATAGAAAAAACAACATATAAAGCAAAATTGATCAAATTCCTTAAATGACAGTTTCAGGAATGGGAAAAAATGACAGTTTCAGGAATGGGAAAAAATGCCAGTGAATAAGCTTCTAGCAACCAGAAGCAATAAACAATGAGACTTAAATAATGTGGAGACAATAGTGACGCCCATATTTTTTAGCGCCAAAAATGACTCCACATCCGGAACGCCGACCCTTTTGGCGCAAAAAAAAACGTCAAAAAATGACCCAACTTCCGGCGACACGTATGACGCCGGAAACGAGAAAAAAAAATTTGCGCTAAAAAAGTCAGCGCCAAGAATGACGCAATAAAATGAAGCATTTTCAGCCCCCGCGAGCCTAACAGCCCACAGGGAAAAAAGAGTCAAATTTTAAGGTAAGTAAAAAATTGATTTATTCATATGCATTATCCCAAATATGAAACTGACTGTCTGAAATAAGGAACGTTGAACATCCTGAGTCAAGGCAAATAAATGTTTGAACACATATATTTAGAACTTTATATAAAAGCGCCCAACCATAGCTTAGAGTGTCAAAGAAAATAAGACTTACTTACCCCAGGACACTCATCTACATGTAGTAGAAAGCCAAACCAGTACTAAAACGAGAATCAGTAGAGGTAATGGTATATATAAGAGTATATCGTCGATCTGAAAAGGGAGGTAAGAGATGAATCTCTACGACCGATAACAGAGAACCTATGAAATAGACCCCGTAGAAGGAGATCATTGAATTCAAATAGGCAATACTCTCCTCACATCCCTCTGACATTCACTGCACGCTGAGAGGAAAACCGGGCTCCAACCTGCTGCGGAGCGCATATCAATGTAGAATCTAGCACAAACTTACTTCACCACCTCCATAGGAGGCAAAGTTTGTAAAACTGATTTGTGGGTGTGGTGAGGGGTGTATTTATAGGCATTTTGAGGTTTGGGAAACTTTGCCCCTCCTGGTAGGAATGTATATCCCATACGTCACTAGCTCATGGACTCTTGCTAATTACATGAAAGAAGAAGCCCCTTGGACTAAACGATGGTGATCTGTCCACCACGTCAGAGAGTGTCGTACATTTGGATTTAAGGATATCATTTGAAATATCTTTGTATAATCCCTGCACCACTGGTTCAGCATACAAAGCTGAAGAGGTCGCATGTGAAAACGAGCAAAGGGGATTGCGTCCGATGCAGCAGTCATGAGACCTAGAATTTGCATGCATAAAGCTACCGAAGGGAATGATTGAGACTGAAGGTTTCGACAAGCTGAAACCAATTTCAGACGTCTCTTTTCTGTTAGAGACAAGGTCATGGACACTGAATCTATTTGGAAACCTAAAAAACATAATTTATGTAAGAACTTACCTGATAAATTCATTTCTTTCATATTAGCAATGAATACACCCCTCACCACACCCACAATTCAGTTTAACGAATAGCCAAGAAGTGGGGTGATAAAAAAGTGCGAAAGCATATAAAATAAGGAATTGGAATAATTGTGCTTTATACAAAAAAAATCATAACCACCACAAAAAGGGTGGGCCTCATGGACTCTTGCTAATATGAAAGAAATGAATTTATCAGGTAAGTTCTTACATAAATTATGTTTTCTTTCATGTAATTAGCAAGAGTCCATGAGCTAGTGACGTATGGGATAATGATTACCCAAGATGTGGATCTTTCCACACAAGAGTCACTAGAGAGGGAGGGATAAAATAAAGACAGCCAATTCCTGCTGAAAATAATCCACACCCAAAATAAAGTTTAATAAAAAACATAAGCAGAAGATTCAGACTGAAACCGCTGTCTGAAGTACTTTTCTACCAAAAACTGCTTCAGAAGAAGAAAATACATCAAAATGGTAGAATTTAGTAAAAGTATGCAAAGAGGACCAAGTCGCTGCTTTGCAGATCTGGTCAACCGAAGCTTCATTCCTAAACGCCCAGGAAGTAGAAACTGACCTAGTAGAATGAGCTGTAATCCTCTGAGGCGGAGTTTTACCCGACTCAACATAGGCAAGATGAATTAAAGATTTCAACCAAGATGCCAAAGAAATGGCAGAAGCTTTCTGGCCTTTTCTAGAACCGGAAAAGATAACAAATAGACTAGAAGTCTTTCGGAAAGACTTAGTAGCTTCAACATAATATTTCAAAGCTTTAACAACATGCAAAGAATGCAATGCTTTCTCCTTAGAATTCTTAAGATTAGGACATAATGAAGGAACCACAATTTCTCTACTAATGTTGTTGGAAATCACAACTTTAGGTAAAAATTCAAAAGAAGTTCGCAACACCGCCTTATCCTGATGAAAAATCAGAAAAGGAGACTCACAAGAAAAGAGCAGATAATTCAGAAACTCTTCTGGCAGAAGAGATGGCCAAATGGAACAAAACTTCCCAAGAAAGTAATTTAATGACCAATGAATGCATAGGTTCAAAGGGAGGAGCTTGAAGAGCTCCCAGAACCAAAATCAAACTCCAAGGAGGAGAAATTGACTTAATGACAGGTTTTATACGAACCAAAGCTTGTACAAAACAATGAATATCAGGAAGAATAGCAATCTTTCTGTGAAAAAGAACAGAAAGAGCAGAGATTTGTCCTTTCAAGGAACTTGCAGACAAACCCTTATCTAAACCATCCTGAAGAAACTGAAAAAAATTCTCGGCATTCTAAAAGAATGCCAAGAAAAATGATGAGAAAGACACCAAAAAATATAAGTCTTCCAGACTCTATAATATATTTCTCTAGATACAGATTTACGAGCCTGTAACATAGTATTAATCACAGAGTCAGAGAAATCTCTTTGACCAAGAATCAAGCGTTCAATCTCCATACCTATAAATTTAAGGATTTCAGATCCTGATGGAAAAAAAGGACCTTGCGACAGAAAGTCTGGTCTAACGGAAGAGTCCATGGTTGGCAAGAGGCCATCCGGACAAGATCCGCATACCAAACCTGTGAGGCCATGCCGGAGCTACCAGCAGAACAAACGAGCATTCCTTCAGTATCTTGGAGATTACTCTTGGAAGAAGAACTAGAGGCGGAAAAATATAGGCAGGATGATACTTCCAAGGAAGTGAAAATGCATCCACTGCCTCCGCCTGAGGATCCCGGGATCTGGACAGATATCTGGGAAGTTTCTTGTTTAGATGAGACGCCATCAGATCTATTTCTGGAAGTTCCCACATTTGAACAATCTGAAGAAATACCTCTGGGTGAAGAGACCATTCGCCCGGATGGAACATTTGGCAGCTGAGATAATCCGCTTCCCAATTGTCTACACCTGGGATATAAACCGCAGAGATTAGACAGGAGCTGGATTCCGCCCAAACCAAAAAAATTTGAGATACTTCTTTCATAGCCAGAGGACTGTGAGTCCCTCCTTGATGATTGATGTATGCCACAGTTGTGACATTGTCTGTCTGAAAACAAATGAACGATTCTCTCTACAGAAGAGGCCAAAACTGAAGAGCTCTGAAAATTGCACGGAGTTCCAAAATATTGATCGGTAATCTCACCTCCTGAGATTCCCAAACTCCTTGTGCCGTCAGAGATCCCCACACAGCTCCCCAACCTGTGAGACTTGTATCTGTTGAAATTACAGTCCAGGTCAGAAGCACAAAAAGAAGCCCCCTAAATTAAACAATGGTGATCGGTCCACCACGTTAGAGAGTGTCGAACAATCGGTTTTTAAAGATATAAATTGAGATATCTTTGTGTAATCCTTGCACCATTGATTCAGCATACAGAGCTGAAGAGGTCGCATGTGAAAACGAGCAAAGGGGATCGCGTCCGATGCAGCAGTCATAAGACCTAGA
Source organism: Bombina bombina (assembly GCF_027579735.1). NCBI lineage: Eukaryota > Metazoa > Chordata > Amphibia > Anura > Bombinatoridae > Bombina > Bombina bombina. Next base: position 542,209,987 of record NC_069501.1, on the reverse strand, counting down.
ATTTCCATGCATAAGGTTACCGAAGGGAATGATTGTGACTGAAGGTTTCGACAAGCTGAAATCAATTTTAGACGTCTTTTGTCTGTTAAAGATAGAGTCATGGACACTGAATCTATCTGGAAACCCAGAAAGGTTACCCTTGACTGAGGAATCAATGAACTTTTTGGTAAATTGATCCTCCAACCATGATCTTGAAGAAACAACACAAATCAATTCGCATGAGATTCTTCGAATGAGAAGACTGAGCAAATACCAAGATAATCGTCCAAATAAGGAAATACCAAAACCCTGTTCTCTGAATACAGAAAGAAGGGCACCGAGAATCTTTGAAAAAAATTCTTGGAACTGAGGCTAGGCCAAACGGTAGAGCCACAAAACTGGTAATGCTTGTCTAAAAAGAGAATCTCAGACACTAAAAATGATCTGGATGAATCGGAATATGCAGATACACATCCTGTAAATCTATTGTAGACATATAATGCCCTTACTAAACAAAAGGCAGAATAGTCCTACAGTAACCATCTTGAATGTTGGTATCCTTACATAACGATTCAATATTGATAGATCCGGAACTGGTCTGAAGGAATTGACCTTCTTTGGTACAATGAAGAGATAAAATAAAACCCTAATCCCTGTTCCAGAACTGGAACTGGCATAATTACTCCAGCCAACTCTAGATCTGAAACACATTTCAGAAATGCTGAGCCTTGCTGTGTTAACTGGGACACGGGAAAGAAAAAAATCTCTTAGCAGGAGGCCTTAACTTGAAGCCAATTCTGTACCTTTCTGAAACAATGTTCTGAAACCAGAGATTGAGAACGGAATTGATCCAAATTCCTTTGAAGAAAACGTAATCTGCCCCATACCAGCTGAACTGGAAAAAAGGGCCGCACCTTCATGGGTACTTAGGAGCTGACTATAGGTTTCTATAAGGCTTGGATATATTCCAAACTGGAAAAAGTTTCCAAACTGATACCGCTCCTGAGGATGAAGGATCAGGCTTTTGTTGCTTCTTATGAAAAAAAGAACGAAAAAATGATTATTACCCTGGACAGAAAGGGAAAACAAAGTTGACTTAGAAGACATATCAGCATTCCAAGTTTAATCCATAAAGCTTTTCTAGCTAAAATAGCTAGAGACATATACCTGACATCAACACTAATGATATCAAAAGATGGTATCACCAATAAAATTATTAGCATGTTATAGAATAATAATAATGCTATAAAATTATCTGTTACTTGTTGTGCTAAAACTTCTAACCAAAAAGTTGAAGCTGCAGCAACATCCGGTAAAAATATAGCAGGTCTAAGAAGATTACCTGAACATAAGTAAACTTTTCTTAGAAAGGATTCAATTTTCTTATCTAAAGGATCCTTAAATTTAGTACTATCTGCCGTAGAAATAGTAGTACATTTTAGCAGGAATAGAGACAGCCCCAAACCTTAGGGATTTTGTCCCAAAAAACTCTAATCTGTCAGATGGCACAGGATATAATTGCTTAAACGTTTAGAAGGAGTAAAAGAATTACCCAAATTATTCCATTCCCTGGAATTACTTCAGAAAAAACATCAGGGAGATTAAACACTTCTGGAATAACTACAGGAGATTTAAAAACCCTATTTAAACGTTTGGATTCAGTATCAAGAGGACCAGAATCCTCTATATCTAAAGCAATTAATACTTCTTTAAAATAAAGAACGAATAAATTCCATCTTGAACAAATACAAAGATTTATCAGCATCAACCTCTGAGACAGAAACCTCTGAACCAGAAGAACCATTATCAGTATCAGAATGATGATGTTCATTTAAAAATTCATCTGAAAAAAAGAGAAGTTTTAAAGGACTTTTATGTAAACTAGAAGGAGAAATAACAGACATAGCCTTCTAAATGGATTTAAAAAATAAAATCTCTTATGTTTATCAGGAACACTCTGAAATTTAGATGTTGACGGAACAGCAACAGGTAATATAACAGTACTAAAGGAAATTTTATCTGCATTAATAAGTTTGTCATGACATGCAATACAAACAACAGCTGGAGAAACAGATACCAAAAATTTATAGCAGATACACTTAGCTTGGTAGCTCCAGCCCCGGCAGTGATTTTCCTAAAGTATCTTCTGACTCAGTTGCAACGTGGAACATCTTGCAATATGTAATAGAAAAAACAACATATAAAGCAAAATTGAACAAAATCCTTAAATGACAGTTTCAGGAATGGGAAAAAAAATGCCAGTGAACAAGCTTCTAGCAACCAGAAGCAATAAATAATGAGACTTAAATAATGTGGAGACAAAAGCGACGCCCATATTTTTTTAGCGCCAAACAAGACGCCCACATTATTTGGCACCTAAATGCTTTTGGCGCCAAAAATGACGCCACATCCGGAACGCCGAAATTTTTGGCGCAAAATAACGTCAAAAAATTGACGCAACTTCCGGCGACACGTATGACGCCGGAAACGGAAAAGAATTTTTGCGCCAAAAAAATCCGCGCCAAGAATGACGCAATAAAATGAAGCATTTTCAGCCCCCGCGAGCCTAACAGCCCACAGGGAAAAAAGAGTCAAATTTTTGAAAGGTAAGAAAAAATGATTAATTCAAATGCATTATCCCAAATATGAAACTGATTGTCTGAAAAATAAGGAAAGTTGAACATTCTGAGTCAAGGCAAATAAATGTTTGAATACATATATTTAGAACTTTATAAACAAAGTGCCCAACCATAGCTTAGAGTGTCACAGAAAATAAGATTTACTTACCCCAGGACACTCATCTACATGTTTGTAGAAAGCCAAACCAGTACTGAAACGAGAATCAGCAGAGGTAATGGTATATATAAGAGTATATCGTCGATCTGAAAAGGGAGGTAAGAGATGAATCTCTACGACCGATAACAGAGAACCTATGAAATAGACCCCGTAGAAGGAGATCACTGCATTCAAATAGGCAATACTCTCCTCACATCCCTCTGACATTCACTGCACGCTGAGAGGAAAACCGGGCTCCAACTTGCTGCGGAGCGCATATCAACGTAGAATCTAGCACAAACTTACTTCACCACCTCCATCGGAGGCAAAGTTTGTAAAACTGAATTGTGGGTGTGGTGAGGGGTGTATTTATAGGCATTTTAAGGTTTGGGAAACTTTGCCCCTCCTGGTAGGAATGTATATCCCATACGTCACTAGCTCATGGACTCTTGCTAATTACATGAAAGAAAGGTTACTCTTGTCTGAGGAATCAATGAACTCTTTGGTAAATTGATCCTCCAACCATGTTGTTGAAGAAACGACACAAGTCGATTCGTATGAGATTCTGCAGAATGTGAAGACTGAGCAAGTACCAAGATATCGTTCAAATAAGGAAATACCGCAATACCCTGTTCTCTGATTACAGATAGAAGGGCACCGAGAACCTTTGAAAAGATCCTTGGAGCTGTCGCTAGGCCAAACGGCAGGGCCACAAACTGGTAATGCTTGTCTAGAAAAGAGAATCTCAGAAACTGAAAGTGATCTGGAAGAATCGGAATATGAAGATATGCATCCTGTAAATCTATTGTGGACATATAATGCCCTTGCTGAACAAAAGGCAGAATAGTCCTTATAGTTACCATTTTGAATGTTGGTATCCTTACATAACGATTCAATATTTTTAAATCCAGAACTGGTCTGAAGGAATTCTCCTTCTTTGGTACAATGAATAGATTTGAATAAAACCCCAGACCCTGTTCCAGAACTGGAACTGGCACAATTACTCCAGCCAATTCTAGATCTGAAACACATTTCAGAAAAGCCTGAGCCTTCACTGGGTTTATTGGAATGCGAGAGAGAAAAAAACTTCTTGCAGGCGACCTTACCTTGAAACCTATTCTGTACCCTTGTGAAACAATGTTCTGAATCCAAAGACTGTGAATCGAATTGATCCAAATATCTTTGAAAAATCGTAACCTGCCCCCTACTAGCTGTGCTGGAATGAGGGCCGCAACTTCATGTGGACTTGGGAGCTGGCTTTGGCTTTCTAAAAGGCTTGGATTTATTCCAGACTGGAGACGGTTTCCAAACAGAAACCATTCCTTTAGGGGAAGGGTCAGGCTTCTGTTCCTTATTCTGACGAAAGGAACGAAAACGATTAGCAGCCCTATATTTACCTTTAGATTTTTGTCCTGAGGCAAAAAAGTTCCTTTCCCCCCAGTAACAGTTGAAATAATAGAATCCAACTGAGAACCAAATAATTTATTACCTTGGAAAGAAAGAGAAAGCAAAGTTGACTTAGAAGACATATCTGCATTCCAAGTTTTAAGCCATAAAGCTCTTCTAGCTAAAATAGCTAAAGACATATACCTGACATCAACTCTAATGATATCAAAGATGGCATCACAAATAAAGCTATTAGCATGTTGAAGAAGTTTAACAATGCTATGAGTATTATGGTCTGACACTTGTTGCGCTAAAGCCTCCAACCAAAAAGTGGAAGCGGCGGCAGCAACATCAGCCAAAGAAATAGCAGGCCTAAGAAGATTACCTGAACATAAATAAGCTTTCCTTAGAAAGGATTCAATCTTCCTATCTAAAGGATCCTTAAAGGAAGTACTATCCGCCGTAGGAATAGTAGTACGTTTAGCAAGAGTAGAGATAGCCCCATCAACTTTAGGGATTTTGTCCCAAAACTCTAATCTGTCAGATGGCACAGGATACAATTTCTTAAACCTTTGAGAAGGAGTAAACGAAGTACCCAGATAATTCCATTCCCTAGAAATTACTTCAGAAATAGCATCAGGGACAGGAAAAACTTCTGGAATAACTATAGGAGGTTTAAAAACTGAATTTAAACGCTTAGTAGATTTAGTATCAAGAGGACTAGACTCCTCCATCTCTAATGCGATTAAAACTTCTTTAAGTAAAGAACGAATAAATTCCATTTTGAATAAATATGAAGATTTATCAGTGTCAATATCTGAGACAGAATCTTCTGAACCAGAAAAATCCTCATCAGAAACAGACAAGTCAGAATGATGACGGTCATTTAAAAATTCATCTGAAATATGAGAAGTTTTAAAAGACCTTTTACGTTTACTGGAAGGAGGAATAACAGACAGAGCCTTCCTAATAGATTTAGAAACAAATTCTTTTATATTAACAGGAACATCCTGAGTATTGGATGTTGAGGGAACAGCAATAGGTAATGGAATATTACTAATGGAAATACTATCTGCATTAGCAAGTTTATCATGACATTCATCACAAACTACAACCGGAGGAACAGTTACCACAAGTTTACAACAAATGCACTTAACTTTGGTAGAACCAGCATCAGGCAGCGTCTTTCCAGAAGTAGATTCTGATCCAGGGTCAATTTGAGACATCTTGCAATATGTAAAAGAAAAAACAACATATAAAGCAAAACTTATCAAATTCCTTAAATGACAGTTTCAGGAATGGAAAAAACGCCAATGAACAAGCCTCTAGCAACCAGAAGCAATGAAAAATGAGACTGAAATAATGTGAAAAAAAGGTGGAGAGAAGAATGACGCCCACATTTTTTGGCGCCAAAAAAGACGCCCACATTATTGGCGCCCTAAATTTTTTGGCGCTAAGAATGACGCTACTTCCGGTGATGCCGACATTTTGCGCCAAAAAAGTCTGCGCCAAAATTTTTAAGGTAAGAAAAAATTGATTATTCATATGCATTATCCCAAATAATGAAACTGACTGTCTGAAATAAGGAATATTGATCATCCTGAATCATGGCAAATGTAAGTTTAAAGACATATATTTAGAACTTTATATATAAAGTGCCCAACCATAGCTTAGAGTGTCACAAAAAATAAGACGTACTTACCCCAGGACACTCATCTACATATAGTAGATAGCCAAACCAGTACTGAAACGAGAATCAGTAGAGGTAATGGTATATAAGAGTATATCGTCGATCTGAAAAGGGAGGTAAGAGATGAATCTCTACGACCGATAACAGAGAACCTATGAAATAGATGCCGTAGGAGGAGACCATTGAATTCAAATAGGCAATACTCTCTTCACATCCCTCTGACATTCACTGCACGCTGAGAGGAAAACCAGGCTCCGGCCTGCTGCGAAGCGCATATCAACGTAGAATCTAGCACAAACTTACTTCACCACCTCCACGGGAGGCAAAGTTTGTAAAACTGAATTGTGGGTGTGGTGAGGGGTGTATTTATAGGCATTTTGAGGTTTGGGAAACTTTGCCCCTCCTGGTAGGAATGTATATCCCATACGTCACTAGCTCATGGACTCTTGCTAATTACATGAAAGAAACAAAGACTCGCTATCGAGTCTTTCCTCCAACTCAAATTATACTGTTTCTTTATAATGGAGAATGAAAACATTACCTCAATACAAGTCCAGTTATCAGATCAGCTATGGGGCAACATCACCGCTGATGTTTGGTCAGCTGTTCAAGTCACGTGGGTAGTTTATCACAGTGATTTGAACAACTTGTTTGAGTAAGAGACTCCCATGATTGCAAAGAGCTATAAAACAACTTACAATCACATCTATGGGCAAGGATCATAATGCAAGGAAGTGGTAGGAGTCCAGATTAAAGTGCATAAAGGAGCAGTGAATACCAGCTTTTCGAAAAGAAAAAACCCCTAAACTAACCAAGCACTTGTTGCAAGGATTTACACTCCACGGATAGGCCAAAGCTACCCACTTGACTTGAACAGCTGACCAAACATTGGTGAGCCATAGCAGCAGTGATGTTCCAAGAAGGGGGGGGGGGGAATCTGTTACCACTTAGCCGATCCGATAACCGGACTTGTATTTAGGTACTGTTTTCATTCTCCATTATAGAGAACCCAAATCATTTGAGTTGGAGGAAAAACTTGACAGCGAGTTATTGTTTTTTGACAAACTAGCATTCTATTAAAGTTGTACTGGTGTTTTATCAATTTGGGACAAAGCATTGCTTAAAGGGACACTGAACCCAAATGTTTTCATTCATGATTCAGATAGAGCATGCGATTTTAAGCAACTTTCTAATTTACTTCTATTATAAATTTTTCTTCGTTCTTTTGCTATCTCTATTTGAAAAAGAATGCATCTAAGTTTTTTGGTTCAGACTCTGGACAGCACTTTTTTATTGGTGGATGAATTTATCCACCAATCAGCAAGAACAACCCAGATTGTTCACCAAAAATTGACCAGCATCTAAACTTACATTCTTGCATTTCAAATAAAGAAACCAAGAGAATGAAGAAAATGTGATAATAGGAGTAAAATAGAAAGTTGCTTAAAAATTTGGGTTCAGTGTTCCTTTAAGAGTATTTGATATTTCACTGGAACACTACGTTACGATATAAATCATAACACCAATTTGAAGTTTTGTGTAAAAAATTATAAATAAAGAAGCTCCCTTAGAAATACTTCTACTGCAGTAATATCAAACTGACCTTGGTAATTTGTGTATTAAAATTGCTATTTGTTTACTTTTATATAAATTATTGATATAAATTCTTGATTGACTTATTTTGATTTTTTTTTTATATTACTAAGTGGTTCTGAGCCAGACTGCCATAAGGCGCCACGTCACAAATTGTTTTTCTAACTTCACAAACAAAAGGGCGCCCAGAACCTTTGTAAATATTCTTGGCGCTGTAACCAGACCAAAAGGTAGAAACTGAAAATGCCTGTCCAGAAAGGCAAACCTCAAAAACTGGAAATGATATATGTGAATTGGAAAATGAAGGTAAGCATCCTTTAAATCTATTGTGGACAAAAAAAGGAAAAATAGTTTCCATTTTGAAAGACAGAAACCTCACAAAACTGTTAGATTTTAGATTTAGAACTTGTCTGAAAGAACCTTCCTTTTTAACAATGAAGAGATTTGAATAAAATCCCATCCCATGTTCCTGCAAAGGAGCTGGAGCAATCACTCCCATATCTTAGACAGACTGAAGAAAAGTTTGGGCTTTTACAGGATTACTTGGGCTTTTACAGGATTACTTGGAACATTGGACAGAAAAAAAAGCTTCCCCTGGGAGGCCTTGTTCTGAATCCTATCTAATATCCCTGAGAAACAAAATATTACGAACCCTGGGATCTGGAACAGACTGAAATCAAGCCCCCTGTAAAGAAATACTGTCTTCCAAAGGAATAGTAGTACGTTTAGCCAGAGTGGTAATGGCCCCACCCACCTTGGAAATTGGTTCCCATTAATCTAAATTAGCATAAGGTAAAGGATTTAACTTTTTAAACCATGCAGGAGGAGTAAAATAATTACCTGGTTTAGACCATTCCCTAGAAATCATGTCAGACACAGCCTCAGGGAGATTAAAGGGATATGAAAGTCAAAATTAAACTTGCATGTTTCAGATACAGCGTGTAATTTTAAGACACTTTTAAATTCACTATTTTTAAATGTGCTTCATACTTTTTTTTTTTTTTATTAATTTTTTTATTACAGCATTAGAGATTGTACTAAGAAAAACATAACGAAAAAAAGAAAACAATGTATATTGTACAGAATCTTCAAATTTTAACATTGGCTAGAAGTTCAAATCATTGTATCCAAGAAACTTCATGTTTTTATCATATTTCCAACTAGTAATATGTCCTCATGCTTGCAAGTTATGTACCGTTCTTCCACTTGCCTTCTCGCATCATATTAATATTCTAAATGATACAGCTAAATAGTAATCCAAACTTCATCATATAAATTAAATATAATAATTCCATATGTACATCATGACATCAAGAAGACGCTCTCCAAAAATTGATACAATTTATCTACATCTCTAATCTAACTCTTTTTCAAATTTAACCTATGTTCGATTAGGATTTATCCTCCTAATCCAAAACGAAAAGTCCTTACACAAGGCTGTAACTAGAATCCTACTAAAAGTTATAATTTGGCGTGGTTGCAATTGCAAAAAAAAAATAAAAAATTAGGCCGAACATCTCTCCCACTCCCCTCCATAGGTTTAATAATAGTCCATTTCTAAATCCTCTGCAATAGATGATCCACGTAATTACAGGTAAGGAATGGAGCTAAAAACTGAGCTTGAGTATTTTTATCACGTCTTTATAAAACTATACCATTTGTTACAATATTTCTTTATACGCTGTTCAGAACCTACGGTACAGTCAAATTGTTCCATTACGACTTGTTTCATCATTAAGTGTATTAAATTGTGTATTGAGGGGGGCTTTTTATCTTTCCAGTTTTTAAGAATCAAGTAGCGACCACCTAAAATCGTAGTTAATAAACTGTACGTTTGCCTATGAGTATCAGAGTCGACCAAATAAAAGATATATGTTTTTTTCCTAGTTTGAATGGAACCTGTAATATTTTACTTAACCAATAGCTTATCCTGCCCCAAAATTGTTGAATTTTGGGGCACGTCCAAAACATGTGAATTATGTCGGCACATCGAGCACAGCAATTATCTGAGTTGGGAAACCATTTATTTAAAGTGGCGGGTGAAATATAGCTCCTATTTATTAATTTAAAATGGCTCTCTCGCCAACTCGCTGCCAATATGGCGTTTTCTACTTTCTGAATACATCTAATGATATCTTCCATATTTAGATCTTGTAACTCTGGTAACCAAGAGAGAACCATCCTTTGAAGATTCTCATCTCCTGACTGCTCTAGTATCAATGTAAGCCAATATTTTAAGGAATTAATATCGGCTGAATATAAAATTATGCCTGATTGTATACCAGAGTTTATCCATGTGCTTCATTATCTTGGTATCCCTTGTTGAAAAAACAATTTATGTAAGAACTTACCTGATAAATTAATTTCTTTCATATTGGCAAGAGTCCATGAGCTAGTGATGTATGGGATATACAATCCTACCAGGAGGGGCAAAGTTTCTCAAACCTCAAAATGCCTATAAATACACTCCTCACCACACCTACAATTCAGTTTAATGAATAACCAAGAAGTGGGGTGATAGAAAAAGGAGTAAAAAGCATCAACAAAGGAATTTGGAAATAATTGTGCTTTATAAATAAAAAAAAATCATAACCACCATAAAAAGGGTGGGTCACATGGACTCTTGCCAATATGAAAAATGAATCTATCAGTTAAGTTCTTACATAAATGTTTCCTTCCATGTAATTGGCAAGAGTCCATGAGCTAGTGACGTATGGGATAGCAATACCCAAGATGTGGAGGAGTCACTAGAGAGGGAGGGATAAAATAAAAACAGCCATTTTTCGCTGAAAAAAAAAACACAACCCAAAATATAAGTTTATTCTCATAAATGAAAAGAAAACTTAAAACATAAACAGAAGAATCAAACAAACAGCTGCCTGAAGAACTTTTCTATTCCAAAAACTGCTTCCGAGGAAGCAAATACATCAAAACGGTAGAATTTAGTAAATGTATGCAAAGAAGACCAAGTTGCTGCTTTGCAAATCTGATCAACTGAAGCTTCATTGAGGAGACTGATCTAGTAGAATGAGCTGTAATTCTCTGAGGCGGGGCTTGACCCGACTCCAAATAAGCTTGATGAATCAAAAGCATATCTTCACTCTTCAACCACCTTCAGCAAAGCCAAAGTAAAAACTAAGGTATATGTGTGAGATGGTTTTATAGAGCTCTTGGGGTTTGGGAATCTTTGCCTCCTCCTAGTGGTAGAGAAGGGTGATAGATTGTGGACTCTCACCACCTATATGAAATATCTTAGATACATTTTTGTCTAGAAACTGAATTTAGGGATATGATTGCTTGTGTTAAATGGGTCACCTTTTTAATGGGATTAAGCTCAATTGGAGCTTTTATTTTAAATCAGGTAGGATCTGTATAGTTTGAACCTTATGGACTTATGTCTTCTTTCAACCTTATCTACTATGTTACTATGTAGTAAAGGCTGTATTGTTTTTTGTTTGTTTTTTGGTAAGTTAATTCCATACACAATGTTATGTTCTCCCAAAAGTTTCTGTAAGATTTGTGTATTTTTTTCTGTCTAGAAGATCACATTCTTGGTTTTGTAGTTCTAAAAACTGTCAATTTGTGTCTGCAGAAATAACAGGCCTCTTCTTCCCAGCAAAAATTTATAAAAAAGAAAATTTATGCTTACCTGATAAATTTATTTCTTTTTGGATACGATGAGTCCTCGGAATTCATCCTTACTTGTGGGATACCGCCTCTTGGTCAGCAGGAGAAGGCAAAGAGCACCACAGCAGAGCTGCATATATAGCTCCTCCCTTCCCTCCCACTCCATTCGACCGAAGTTAGGAAGAGAAAGGAAAAGCCAAGGTGCAGAGGTGACTGAAGTTTAACATAAATAAAGACCTGTCTCATAAAACAGGGCGGGCCGTGGACTCGTATCCAAAAATAAATTTATCAGGTAAGCATAAATTTTCTTTTTTAAGATGAGTCCACGGAATTCATCCTTACTTGTGGGATACAATACCAAAGCTATAGTACACGGATGAAAAGGGAGAGACAAGACAGGGAACCTAAACGGAAGGCACCCCTGCTTGCAGAACCTTTCTCCCAAAAGCAGCATCAGCCGAGGCAAAAGTATCACATTTGGAAAAAGTGTGAAGAGACGACCAAGTTGCAGCTTTGTCAATCTGTTCAACAGAAGCATCATTCTTGAATGCCCATGAAGAAGCCACAGCCCTAGTGGAATGAGACGTAATTCGTTCAGGAGGCTGCTGTCCAGCAGTCTCATATGCAAAACGAATGATACTCCTCAGCCAAAAAGAGAGGTAGCCGTAGCTTTCTGACCCCTACGTTTCCCCCCAAAAAACAATAAACAAAGAAGACTATTGTCGAAAATCCTTAGTCGCTTGTAAGTAAAACTTTAAAGCACGGACTCTGTCCAAATTATGTAACAGACGTTCCTTCTTAGAAGGATTAAGACACAAAGAAGGAACAACAATATCCCGATTAATATTTCTGTTTCAAACAACCTTAGGAAGAAAACCAGGTTGAGTACGTAACACCACCTTATCTGCATGAAAAATAAGATAAGGAGAATCAAATTGCAACCCCGAAAGCTCAGATACTCTGCGAGCAGAGGAAATAGCAACCAGAAATAAAACCTTCCAAGATAATAACTTGATATCTATGGAATGCATAGGTTCAAACGGAACCCCTTGAAGAACTCTAAGAACTAAATTTAAACTCCAAGGAGGAGCAATAGGTCTAAATACAGGCCTGATTCTAGTCAGAGCCTGACAAAAGATTGAACATCTGGAACACTTGCCAGACGTTTGTGTAACAAAATAGATAAAACAGAAATATGTCCTTTTAAGGAACTTGCTGACATCCCCTTCTCCAATCCTTCTTGGAGAAAGGACAAAATCCTGGGAACCCGAGCCTTACTCCATGAGTAGCCCTTGGATTCACACCAATAAAGATATTTGCGCCATATCTTATGGTAAATCTTCCTAGTCATAGGCTTACGTGCCTGAATTAAAGTATCTATAACAGAAAAACCTTGCTTAGATAAAATTAAGCGTTCAATCTCCACGCAGTCAGCTGTAGAGAAATTAGATTCGGATGATGGAAGGGACCTTGAATGAGAAGGTCTTTCCTCAATGGTAACTTCCACGGTGGCTGAGATGACATGTCCACTAGATCCACATACCAAATCCTGCTGGGCCACGTGGGGGCGATGAGGATTACCGACGCCCTCTCCTGTTTGACTCGAGCAATCACCCTGGGAAGAGCAAACAGAGGAAACACATAAGCTAGGCTGAAAGACCAAGGCCCTGCCAGAGCATCTATCAGCTCCGCCTGGGGATCCCTGGATCTGGACCCGTATCTCGGAAGCTTGGCATTTTGACAAGATGCCATGAGATCTAACTCCGGCCTTCCCCATCTGAGAATCAGGTTGGAAAATATCTCTGGATGTAGTTCCCACTCTCCCGGATGAAATGTCTGCCTGCTCAGAAAATCTGCCTCCCAGTTTTCCACCCCTGGGATGTAGATCGCCGGCAGATGGCAAGAGTGAGACTACGCCCACTGTATTATCTTGGCAACCTCTATCATAGCCAAGGAACTCCTTGTTCCTCCCTGATGATTGATGTAAGCTACCGTTGTAATGTTGTTCGACTGAAATCTGATGAATTGGGCCGAAGCCAACTGAGGCCAAGCCCAAAGAGCACTGAATATTGCTCTCAACTCCAGAATATTGATGGGAAGTAGAGACACCGCCCGAGTCCATACACCCTGAGCTCTTAGGGAGTTCCAAACTGCTCCTAACCTAACAGACTGGCCTCCGTTGTCACTATTACCCAAGAGGGCCTGCGGAAGCATGTCCCCTGGGACAGATGATCCAGTGACAACCACCATAGAAGAGAATCCCTTGTCTCCTGATCTAGAAATATTAGAGGAGACAGATCTGTATAATCTCCATTCCACTGCCTGAGCATGCTCAGATTACCTCCATGCACTGAGCCACTGACGGATGAGGATTGGACTGAATGGCCCGACATGTATTCAGAATCTTTAACCTTCTGACCTCCGTCAGAAAAATCTTCATTGAAACAGTCGATTACAGTTCCCAGAAAGGGCACCCTTGTCTGAGGAACTAATTAACTCTTTTCCAAGTTTACCTTCCACCCGTGGGTCCTTAGGAAGGAAAGCACAATGTCGGTATGGGACCTTGCTAGTGGAAATGATGACGCCTGGATCAGTATATTGTCCAGATAAGGCGCCACTGCAATGCCCCGCGCCCTTAGAACCGGCAGTAAAGACCCCAGAACCTTTGTGAAAACTCTGGGTGCTGTTGCTAGACCGAAAGGAAGAGCCACGAACTGAAAGTATTTGTCCAGAAAGGCAAATCTCAGGAACTTGAAATGATCTCTGTGGATAGGAACATGAAGGTATGCATCCTTTAGATCCACTGTCGTCATAAATTGACCCTCCTGGATCAATGGAAGAATGGTACGAATAGTTTCCATCTTGAAAGATGGAACTTTGAGAAACTTGTTTAGACTTTTGAGATCTAAGATAGGTCTGAATGTTCCCTCTTTTTTGGGAACTATAAACAGATTTGAGTAAAACCCCTTTCCCTGTTCCTAAATTGGAACGGGACAGATAACTCCCATGGAGGAGAGGTCTCTTACACACCTGCGTGGGAGTAAAGAAAAGTATCCCCAGACCCGGCAAAAATAAACTATGTGAAAAAATAAATACCGGTTAAAAATTATTAAAGCCTTATACCCCAGCATCTGCCCGTACCAACAAAGGGCTATATGCTTTCAGCAACAGCCCATAAAATTGCCTAACATGTCTTGACAATAAAAGACGTAAGTGACAGAGTAGGGAGAGAAACAGATATACAATAAAGTTTTTTATATCCCCACATAACAGGTAGAAAATGTATCAGCCAATTCTGAGTTAATCTATCTCACAGAAATAAAAGGCTGCACATACCTTTACGCTGAGCGACAGCATGACATCTCACAGGTTAAAGAAGTCTCTCTCTTCTGTCATCCTGTGAAAATACATAGGGCCTTAGATACATATGCTAAGACCATTTTACAGAAGGGCAGCATTCAGTATGGGAGGCACAGTGAAAACTAAGTCCCACCAGTTCCCATTGCTTTAAAGCCACCTGCAGCTCTACTCTAGAGGCTGACAAGGAATACGGCTACACCCTATAAAAATAGCACTCACTGGAACCATTTCTTTCATGTAATTGGCAAGAGTCCATGAGCTAGTGACGTATGGCATATACAATCCTACCAGGAGGGGCAAAGTTTCCCAAACCTCAAATGCCTATAAATACACCCCTCACCACACCCACAATTCAGTTTTACAAACTTTGCCTCCTATGGAGGTGGTGAAGTAAGTTTGTTCTAAGATTTCTACATTGACATGCGCTTCTCAGCATTTTGCAGACCGATTCCTCTCAGAGTCCAGCGAATGTCAGAGGGATGTGAAGGGAGTATCACCTATTTAATGCAATGGTCTTCCTAACAGGGATCTATTTAATAGGTTCTCTGTTATCGGTCGCAGAGATTCATCTCCTACCTCCCTTTTCAGATCGACGATATACTCTCATATACCTTTACCTCTACTGATAACTGTTTCACTACTGGTTTGGCTATCTGCTTTATGTGGATGGGTGTCTTTTTGGTAAGTATGTTTTTTTATTACTTAAGACACCCCAGCTATGGTTGTGGCACTTTATGCATTTATATAAAGTTCTAAATATATGTATTGTACTTATATTTGCCATGAGTCAGGTTCATGTATTTCCTTGTGCAGACTGTCAGTTTCATATTTGGGGAAATAAACATTTTAAGAAATATTTCTCTTACCTGGGTGCGAGATTTTTTTGGCACGAAAGTACGTTCGTTGACGTAAGTTCGTCATTTCCGGTGTCGTAGGTGACTCAGTCTTTACACATGGTTGCGTTGTAAGTGACGCAAGTGTGTCATTTCCGGATGTTGTTGGCGCCAAAAAAAATTTCTTTTACGTTGTGCGTCATACTTGGCGCCAAATTTTTTCATTAATTTAATACCCCATTGCTATTTGCCTCTTTTCTATGTCAGAGGGCTATTTGCATTTTTTTTGCCCATTCCTGAAACTGTCATATAAGGAAATAGACAAATTTTGCTTTATATGTTTTTTATTTTACATTTTGCAAGATGTCTCAATCTGATCCTGCCTCAGAAGTATCTGTTGGAACTTTGCTGCCTAATGTCGGTTCTACTAAAGCTAAGTGCAATATATTTCCGAATGTCATTTGTATTGGTTATCATGATAAACTTTTACATGCAGATATTGTGTCCATCAGTAAATAGTACATTGCCTGTTGTTGTTCCTTAAACTTTTAATGTACATGTTATACCTATGAAATTTAAAGAATTTGTTACTGATTCTATTCAGAAGACTTTGTCTGCTATTCTGCTTTCTAATTACCATAAAGGTCTTTTAAAACTTCTCATAAGGTTGATGAAATTTCAAATGACCGACAATATAATGAATTATCCTTCTCTGATGAGGATCTATCTGATTCAGAAGATCCTTCCTCAGATATTGACACTAACTAATCTACTTATTTATTTAAAATTAAGTATTTTCGTTCTTTGTTAAAGAAGTGTTAATTATTTTGGATATCGTGGAAACTAGTCCTCTTAGAACTAGTAAATTATGTTTTTAAACCTCCTGTGGTTACTCCAGTGGTTTTTTTCCTGTTCCTGGTGCTATTTCTGATATGATTTCTAAGGAATCGAATAAACCGGGTACTTTTTATTCCTTCTTCAAGGTTTAAAAATTGTATCCTTTTACCAGCAATTTCTATAGAGTTTTGGGAAAAGATCCTCAAAGTTGATGGGGCTATTTCTACTCTTGCTGAACGTATCTTTATTCCTATAGAAGATAGTACTTACGTTCCTTTAGATAGGAAAACTTGAATCTTATCTAAGGAAAGCTTATTTATATTCAGGTCGTCTCAGGCCTGCAGTTTCTTTGGCTGATGTTGCAGCTGCATCAACATTTTTGTTGGAGAATTAGTGCAACATGAATTGGATTCTGATTTATCTAGCATTGTTTGCTTACTGCAAAATACTAATCAGTTCCGATGCCTTTTTTTTATATCATCAAGTTTGATGTTAGATCTATGTCTTTAGCTAGAGGAGTTTGAGGCTTAAATCTTGGAATACTGATATGACTTTTTAAGTCTAGATTGCTATCTCTTTCTTTCCAAGGTAATAAGAGACCTAAGGGTAAATATAGAGCTTCTAATCGTTTTCGTTCTTTTTGTCAAATAAGGAACAAAAACCTAATCCTTCCCTATGGAATCTGTTTCCAATTAGAAACCTTTAATTGGAATAAATCCAACCCATTTAAGAAACCAAAAGCCAGCCCTGAAGTCCGCATGAAGGTGCGACTCTCTCCAGCTCAGCTGGTAGGGGGCAGATTAAAGTTTTTTTCAAGGATGTTTGGATAAATTCTGTCCAAAATCAATGGTTTCAGAGTATTGTCTCTCAGGGGTATCGAATAGGATTCTGAGTAAATCCTCCTGTGAGAAGATTTTTTCTCTCACGCATCCCAGTAAATCCAGTTTAAGCTCAGGCTTTCCTGAAGTGTTTTTCAGACCTGGAGTTCAGGGGTAGTCATGCCAGTTCCTTTTCAGGAACAAGGTCTGGGGTTTTATTCAAATCTATTCATTATCCTAAAGAAGATAATTTCATTCAGACAAATTCTGGATCTGAAAATTTTGAATCATTATATAAGAGTACCAACTTTCAAATGGTGACTTTAAGGTGACTTTTAGTTCAAGGGGCTTCTTTGTTCGGCGAACCTGGACTATGATCACTACAGATGCAAGTCTTTCAGGTTGGGGAGCTGTTTGGGGATCTCTGACAGCACAAAGGGTTTGGAAATCTCAAGAGGCGAGATTACCAATCAATATTTTAGAACTCCGTGCAATTCTCAGAGATCTTCAGTTTTGGCCTCTGTTGAAGAGAGAACCGTTCATTTCTTTTCAAACGGACAATATCACAGACAGTAGCATTTGTCAATCAGCAGGGTGGGACTCACGGTCCACAAGCTATGAAAGAAGTATCTCGGATACTTGCTTGGGCGGAATCCAGCTCCTGTCTAAATTCTGCGGTGCATATCCCAGGTATAGATATTGGGAGGCGGATTATCTCAGCCATCAGACTTTACATCCAGGGGAGTGGTCCCTCCATCCAGATGTGTTTTCTCAGATTGTTCAGATATGGGGTCTTCTAGAGATAGATCTGAGGGCCTCTCATCTAAACAAGAGACTTCCCAGATGCCTGTCCAGGTCCAGGGATTTTCAGGCGGAAGCAGTGGGTGCGCTGACACTTCCTTGGTGTTATCAACCTGCTTATATTTTCCTGCCTCTAGTTCTTCCAAGAGTGATTTCCAAAATCATCATGGAACAATCATTTGTGTTGCTGGTGGCTCCAGCATGGCATCACAGGTTTTGGTATGCGGGTCTTGTTTGGATGTCCAGCTGCCAACCTTGGCCACTTCCGTTAAGGCCGGACCTACTGTCTCAAGGTCCGTTTTTCCATCAGGTTCTCAAATCATTAAATTTGAAGTAATGGAAATTGATCGCTTAGTGCTAAGTCATAGAGGTTTCTCTAACTCAGTGATTCTGTCTAGAAAGATTATAGAGTTTGGAAGACTTACATTTCATGGTGGTCTTCTCATAAATGTTCTTGGCATTCTTTTAGAGCTGCAAGAATTTTACAGTTTCTTCAGGATGGTTTGGATAAGGTTTTGTCTGCAAGTTCCTTGAAGGGACAAATAAATCTCTGCTCTGTTTTATGCACAGAAAGATTGCTAAACTTCCTGATATTCACTGTTTTGTACAGGCTTTAGTTCGTATCAAGCCTGTCATAAAACCAATCTCTCCTCCTTGGAGTCTTAATTTGGTTTTGAGGGCTTTACAGGCTCCTCCATTTTGAGCCTATGCATTCTTTGGACATTTATCTACTTTCTTGGAAAGTGTTGTTCCTTTTGGCCATCTCTTCTGCTAGAAGAGTTTCAGAGCTATCTGTTTTTTCTTGTGAATCTCCTTTTCTGATTTTTCATCAGGATAAGGCGGATTTGCGGACTTCATGTAATTTTTTTCCAAAGGTTGTGAATCCTAACAACATTAGTAGAGAAATTGTTGTCCCTTCCTTGTGTCCTAATCCTAAGAATTCTTTGGAAGGATCCTTACATGCTTTGGATGTGGTGAGAGCTTTGAAATATTATATTGAAGCTACTAAGATTTCAGGAAGACTTTTAGTCTATTTGTTATATGTTCTGGTCCTAGGAAAGATCAGAAGGCTTCTGCTATTTCCTTGGCTTCTTGGTTAAAGCTTTTGATTCTTCAGGCTTATTTGGAGTCGGGTCAGGCCCCGCCTCAGAATTACAGCTCATTCTACTAGATCAGTCTCCACTTCGTGGGCATTTTAAGAATGAAGCTTCAGTTGATCAAATTTGCAAAGTGACAACTTGGTCTTTTCATATATTTACTAAATTCTACCGTTTTGATGTATTTGCTTCTGCAGAAGCAGTTTTTGGTAGTAAAGTTCTTCAGGCAGCTGTTTCAGTTTGATTCTTCTGCTGATGTTTTACGTTTTTCTTGTCATTTAAAGCAGGGGTCAGCAACCTTGGGCCCCCAGATGTTTGGGAACTACATTTCCCATGATGCTGAGACACTCATAAGGCTGTCTAAGCATCATGGGAAATGTATTTCCAAAACATCTGGGGGTCCAAGGTTGCTGACCCCTGATTTAAAGAATAAACTTATATTTTGGGTTGTGGATTATTTTTTCAGCTTTTTCAGAATAAATTTTTATCCCTCCCTCTCTAGTGACTGTTGTGTGGAGTTCCACATCTTAGGTATTGATATCCCATACGTCACTAGCTCATGGACTCTAGCCAATTACATGAAAGAAAACAATTTATGTAAGAACTTATCTGATAAATTCATTTCTTTCATATTGGCAAGAGTCCATGAGGCCCACCCTTTTTATGGTGGTTATGATTTTTTTTTTTGTATAAAGCACAATTATTTCCAAATTCCTTTGTTGATGCTTTTTACTCCTTTCTTTATCACCCCACTACTTGGCTATTCGTTAAACTGAATTGTGGGTGTGGTGAGGGGTGTATTTATAGGCATTTGAGGTTTGGGAAAGTTTGCCCCTCCTGGTAGGATTGTATATCCTATACGTCACTAGCTCATGGACTCTTGCCAAGATGAAAGAAATTAATTTATCAGGTAAATTCTTACATAAATTATGTTTTTCAAAATAATAAGCTCTTGATTGAAGAATCTAAGCTAACACCTCACTTTACCTCTTCCTATCACTAACACAGGCAAAGAGAATGACTGGAGTGGGAGGGAAGGGATGAGCTATATGTGCAGCTCTGCTGTGGTGCTCTTTGCTTCCTCCTGCTGACCAGGAGGCGATATCCTACAAGTAAGGATGAATTCCATGGACTCATCGTATCTTAAAAAATAAATAGAGAGTTGAGAAATAGACCTTAAGAGACATAAGCACAACTTTTATGATTCAGAAAGAGCATACACATTTTCAGATTTACTTTTATCAAAATGTGCTTCAATCTCTTGGTATCCTTTGATAAAGGAGAGCAATGTTCTATACTGGGATCTAGATGAACACATTGGGTGACCACTTGTCTGCGGTATGTGTATTGTTGCTAGCAACATGTTTTAATGTTTTTTTTTTTTTTTTAAATAAAGCTTACTTTCTTTGAACACATTGGGAGAGCCAATGACAAGCAGCTAGCTCACAGTGAGCCTACCTATGTATGATTTTCAACAATGGATACCAAGAGAACTAAGCAAATTGGATGTAAGGGGGGTAAATTAGAAAGTTGTTTAACATTGCATGTTCTATCTGAATCATTAAATTTTCACTTTACTGTCACTGTAATGCCATTGCTCTCCTGTAAATCTATGTACACATAATCAACTATTACTTAGTTTCTGCACAAGTAGCTAAGTGTGAGGAGAGGGGCAAGCCTTAAAAATAAAATATGATTGTTTTAGTTAAATTAAAGTTATTTAAATTGTTATTAAATTAAATAAACTTTTCAGCTGTACTTTATTGGAAGGAGAAAAATGATCAAATTTGAATATAGAAACCTGAAGATAGTTCACCTTCCAATAATTTCAATGATATCTATATTTTTAAAGGAATATAAAATCAGCAATTTTCTGATATAACTGGAAAAATAATCTGAAAATGTATTCTAAAAATTAAACCTTTATGTAGAAAACTATGATTTAAATTGATTTTTACTGGTAGTGATTTAAATCAAATCCACCCTGCTTAAAATGGACATTTAATTAAAAATATCCACTGTTTATATGGAAGGGCAGCGATTAAATGCTAAAGTTAGCAGAAAAAAGGTTAAGAAATCTATTTAAAACAAGTAATGCACAACACATACATGACTTTACATGCTCACTAGCTTAAAGAACTCACACAGCATTATTGCTAAACTAAGGTAAACCTCTAAGTTTGACAAGAAAAAGAAGATTTATCAAAGGGTCATACGTTTCTCAAAAAGAAAATTTATGCTTACCTGAAATTTATTTCTTTTTTGACACAATGAGTCCACGGATCTTAATTACTAATGGGATATTCACCTCCTGGTCAGCAGGAGGCGGCAAAAAGCACCACAGCAGAGCTGTTAAATAGCTCCTCCCTCCCTTCCCTCCCACTCCAGTCCTTCGACCGAAATTAAGGAAAGAAAGGAAAAGCCAAGGTGCAGAGGTGACTGAAGTTTACAATAACCCAAAACCTGTCTTACAAGAACAGGGCGGGCCATGGACGCATCGTGTCAAAAAAGAAATACATTTATCAGGTAAGCATAAATTTTCATTTCTTTTTTATGAAACGATGAGTCCACGGATCATCTTAATTACGAATGGGATTCAATACCAAAGCTAGAGTACACAGATGATACGAGAGGGACAAAGACAGGGAACCTAAACGGAAGGCACCACTGCTTTAGGAACCTTTCTCCCAAAAAAACGGCCTCTGCCGAGACAAGTGTCAAACTTGTAGAACTTTGCCTTGCAAATTTGTTCCACAGAAGCTTTATTCTTGAATTCCCATGAGGAAGCAACAGCCCTCGTGGAATGAGCCGTAACTCTCTCTGGAGGCTGCAGTCCAGCAATCTCATATGTAAAACATATGAAACTCTTCAGTCAAAAAGGAAGAGAAGTAACCATAGCTTTCTGTCCTTACGTTTTCCTGAGAAAAACCATGAACAAAGAAGAAGACTGACGAAAGTTCTTAGACGCCTGCAAGAAAACTTTAAAACATGGACCACGCCCAAATTGTACAGAAGTCGTTCCTTCTGAAAAGAAGGATTAGGACACAAGGAAAGAACAACAATCTCCTGATTAATATTCCGATCGGAAACAATCTTAGGAAGAAATCCTAATTTAGTACGTAAAACTACCTTACCTGAATGGAAAATAAGGTAAGGAGACTCATACTGGAATGCCGAGAGCTCTGACACTCTACGAGCAGAAGAAAACCGTAACAAAAAAATAAAATTTTCCAAGATAACTTAATATCTAAGGAATAGGCTGAAATGAAGCCCCTTGAAGAACTAAATTCAGACTCCAAGGAAGAGTAACTGGTTTTAACACAGGCCTGATCCTGACCAAGGACTGATAAAATGATTGTACATCTGGGACAGCCGCAAGATGTTTGTGTAACAAAAAAGAGAAAGCCGAGATTTGACCCTTTAGTGTCGATAAACCCTTTCTCCAAACCGACTTGGAGAAAAAAGAAAATTCTAGGAATCCCAACACTACGAGCCTGAATCATGGTCTCTATGACAGAGTCAGAAAACCCCCGCTTGGATAAAATTAAGCATTCAATCTCCGAGCAGTCAGCTTCAGAGAAATTAGATTTGGGTGAAGGAAGGGCCCTTGAATTAGAAGGTCCTTGCCTAACGGAAGTCTCCAAGGTGGCAGTGATAACATTTACACCAGATCTGCATACCAATTCCTGCGAGGCCAAGCAGGTGCAATGAGAATCACTGATACCCTTTCCTGCTTGATTCGAGAAATAACCCGAAGAAAAAAAAGCAAACTAAGGAAAATGGTATGCTAGACTGAAGGTCCAAGGAACCGCCAGAGCATCCATCGGATCCGCCTGGGGATCCCTGGACCTCGACCCGTATCACGGGAGCTTGGCATTCTGTCGAGATGCCATGAGATCTAATTCCGGCTGACCTCACTTGAAAATCAGGCTGGAGAACACTTCTGGATTAAGTTATGTTGTCCAACTGGAACCTGATAGACTGGACCAAAGCTAACTGAAGCGAGGCCAGAAGAGCGTTTAAGATCGCTCTCAGCTACAGGATGTTTATAGGAAGAACAGACTGAGTGAGTCCTAACTCCCTGAGACTTTAGGGAACCCCAGACTGCTCCCCACCCTAGAAGGCAGGCGTCTTTGTCACAACCACCCAAGATGGTCTCGAAACCAGGTTTCTTGGGAAAAATGATCCAGAGAAAACCACCATTAAAGAGATGGTAGTATTAGAGGAGACAAATCTGCCTAATCTCCGATCCATTGCACTTGGCCACCGATGGCAGAGTAATGGACTGAAGCGCCCCAGAGGCAGAACTTTTTTTCATTTTCTGCGATGAGATTTTTTTTTAGTGAAATTTTTTCTGCAATGCCTTTAAGAAGCTGGTGTTGCTGTGTTTGTTGCCCTTACTCTGTGTGCGAGAGGACAGGTTCATGTACAGCCTGTGTATACACCATATACAGACACCCAATATAAATATATATATAAATATATATAAAAATATATATAAAAATATATATACACACATTTTATATATATATATATATATATATATACACATACACACACACACACACACACCATATATATATATATATATATACATATATATATATATACACACACACACCATATATATATATATATATATATATATATATATATATATATATATATATATATATATATATATATATATATATATACACATACACACACACACACACACACCATATATATATATATATATATATATATATATATATATATATATATATATATATATATATATATATATATATACATATACACACACACACACACACCATATATATATATATATATATATATATATATATACACACACACATATACATACACACCATATACATATATATATATATATATATATATATATATACACACACACATAATATATACATATATATATATATATATATATATATATATATATATACACACACACATAATATATACACACACATATATATATTATATATATAATATATATACATACACACACACACACCATATATATATACACACACACACACACCATATATATACACACACACACACACCATATATATATATATATATATACACACACACACCAACACCATATACACACACACACACACACCAACACCATATACACACACACACACCAACACCATATACACACACACACACCAACACCATATACACACACACACACCAACACCATATACACACACACCAACACCATATACACACACACCAACACCATATACACACACACACACCATATACACACACACACACCATATACACACACACACACCATATACACACACACACACCAACACCATATACACACACACACACACCAACACCATATACACACACACACACACCAACACCCACACACCAACACACACACACCAACACAATATACACACCCACCCACCATATACACACACACCAACCATATACACACACACCAACCATATACACACACCCACCATATACACACACACCAACCATATACACACACCCACCATATACACACACCCACCATATACACACACCCACCATATACACACACACACCATATACACACACACACCATATACACACACACACACCCCCCCACCATATACACACACCCACCCACACACACCCCCACCATATATACACACCCACACTAGTTTGTTTTAAGGATGGCGCCTGAACTGGATGTCATCCAGATAGGGCGCCACTGCAATGTCCCATAACCGAAGCACCGCTAACAGCAATCCCAGAATCTTTGTGAAAATCCTATGAGCTGTGGCAAGACCGAAAGGAAGAGCCACAAATTGGAAGTGTTTGACTAGAAAGGCAAACCTTATAAACTAGTGATGATCCCTGTAAATGGGAACATTCAGGTACGCATCCTTTAAATCCACTGTTGCCATAAACTAACCCTCTTGGATCAAAGGGAGAATGGAAAGAATAGTCTCCATCATGAAGAACAGTACTTTAAGAAATTTGTTTAGACTCAAGATCTAAAATTGGCCTGAAAGTTTAGTCTTTTTTGGGAACCACGAACAGATTTGAATAAAATCCAGACCCTGTTCCCGTATCGGAACAGGAAACATCACTCCCAGGTCGGAGAGTTCTCCTACACAGTGTAAGAACGTTCCTCTAGTTTCTATCCCTGGGACACTATTTCTACTGCAGAGGGATCCTGAACATCTTGACCTCAAGTCTGAACGAAGAAGAAAAGTCTGCCCACTGCAAGATCCGATCCCGGATCGGGGGCAGGCCCTTCATGCTGTCTTTGGTTCAAAAGCAGACTTCTTGGATTGTTTTCCCTTATTACAAGACTGATTGGGTCTCCAAGAAGGTATAGACTTACCTGCTTGGAGGCGGAAGAGGAAGAATTTCTCTTGAAAACTTGAAAGGAACAAAAATAGTCTGTCCTTTTTGTTTGTTTCTCTTATCCTGAGGGAGAAGACGACCCTTACCTCCAGTGAAATCAGAGATAATCTCCATCAAGCCAGGTCCAAACAAGGTCTTCCCTTGTAAGGAATTGCTAAAAGCCTAGAGAACACATCTGCAGACCAAGGTTTTAACCCTAATGTTCTGCGAGTTAGAGAAACCTGAAATCCTTGCTCCCAGTTTGAAAACTTGAAGGGAAGCATCCGTAATAAACGAATTAGCTAATTTAATAGCTTTATCCTCTCCTGGATTTCATCCAGGGAAGTTTTTTTGTCCTGACATCAGACAACGCATCAAACCAATATGCCGCCGCACTAGAGACGGTAGCAATGCACACAGCTGGCTGCCATTGTAAGCCCTGGTGTACATACATCTTTTTAAGTAACCCCTCTAATTTTTTTATCCATAGGATCATGAAAACACAACTATCATCTATGGGTATAGTAGTTCTCTTAGCTAAGGTGGAAACAGCTCCTTCCACCTTGGGAACTGTTTGCCAAGTCTCCTTAACCGAGTCGGCTATTGGAAACATCTTCCTAAATATAGGAGATAGAGAAAAAGGTATACCCGGTCTCTCCCACTCCTCAGCGATGATTTCAGAAGCTCGGTCTGGTACCGGAAAAACCTCTATCGAGGAAGTTACCTCAAAATATTTGTTCAGCTTACTGGATTTCTTGGGGTTAACGACCGTGGAGTCGCTGTCGTCCAGAGTAGCTAAAACCTCCGTAACAGGTGGAGGTGTTCTAGCTTAAACCTGAAGGATACTACTTCAGTATCAGCAAGAGGAATTACACTGTCAGAATCTGAAATTTCAACTTCAGATGCTACTAAGTTATCCTCCTCCTCAGGCATCAGTGAAGGGACATCCAAAATAGCAACAACTGGGTCAAAAACCTTGCTTACGGAATGTCCGTTTTTCCTTTTTACGTTTTTTTCCCTACAACATTGGGAAAGCAGACAACGCATCTGAAACTGCAGAAGACATGAGAGAAGCAATGTCTTTTAAAGTAACTCCAGCAGGAGCTAGAGAGGAAGCGCAGGGCACTGCATGTAAGGGAGATAAACTCTGGGATGTTTAGGAACAAAGCTGCGTTATATATTGAGCATTGCAATTAGATACTAATGAAAATGCTGGCTCAGAACAAAACTTATCCCTGTAGCTTAAAATTCCTAATACATGAGGAACATAAAATAGGTGGTTCCACATTGGTATTAAATCATATTGAGCAAGAGACACTTGTAAGACCTCTAGGACCTTAACTAATATTAAACTGAAACAATTTAATTATCCAAAGATATTTTTATTAGAAATGCAGAAAAAAAAAAACTTTACTGTCTCTTTAAATAATAAAACTAACTTTTTTACTGTGAAAAACGCCTGAGTATTATTGGTAATAATAGGCTTAGAAATGAACGTATAAACACTCCTACACCTCAGCAGCACTTCTGCTGAGGTGCCTATGTCCTCTGAGCAGGAATCGAGTGGAACTAGGATTCTTTGCACAGACCCTGTTCCTGAAACGGAACTGGTATGATTACCCCTGATAACTCCAGGTCTGAAACACACTTCAGGAAAGCCTGAGCCTTTTCTGGGTTCGCTGGAATGCGTGAGAAAAAACAATCTTCTCACAGGCGGTTTTACTCTGAAATCTATTCTGTACCCCTGAGAGAGAATACTCTGAATCCAATGATTTTGGACCGAATTGATCCAAACATTTTTGAAAAACTTTAATCTGCCCCCTACCAGCTGAGCGGAATGAGGGCCGCACCCTCATGCGGACTTGGGGGCTGGCTTTGATCTCTTTAAATGGCTTGGATTTATTCCAATTTGAGGAAGGCTTCCATTTGGAAACAGATTCCTTTGGGGAAGGATTAGATTTCTGTTCCTAATGTCGAAAGGAACGAAAACGGTTAGAAGCTTTAGATTTACCCTTAAGTTTTTTTATCCTGAGGCAAAAAGACTCACTTCCCCCCAGTGACAGTTGAAATGATTGAATCCAACTGAGAACCAAATAATGTATTACCTTTGAAAGAAAGAGATAGCAATCTGGACTTAGAAGTCATATCAGCATTCCAAGATTTAAGCCATAAAGCTCTTCTAGCTAAAATAGCTAGAGACATATCTAACATCAGTTTTGATGATATCAAAAATGGCATCACAAATGAAATTATTAGCATGTTGAATTAATTTAACAATGCTAAACAAATCATGATCCGATACTTGTTGCTCTAAAGTTTCCAACCAAAAAGTTAAAGCAGCGGCAACATCAGCCAAAGAAATTGCAGGCCTAAGAAGATGACCTGAATATAAATAAGCCTTCTTAGATAAGAGTCAAGTTTCATATCTAAAGGATCTTTAAAAGAAGTACTTTCTTCCGTAGGAATAGTAGTACGTTTAGCAAGAGTAGAGATAGCCCCATAAACTTTGGGGATCTTTTCCCAAAACTCCAATCTAACAGTTGGCAAAGGATACAATTTTTTAAACCTTGAAGAAGGAATAAAAAGTACCAGGCCTATTCCATTCCATAGAAATCATATCTGAAATAGCATCAGGAACTGGAAAAACCTCTGGAATAACCACAGGAGGTTTATAAACAGAATTTAAACGTTTACTAGTTTAAATATCAAGAGGACTAGTTTCCTCCATATCTAATGTAATCAACACTTCTTTTAATAAAGAACGAATATACTCCATTTTAAATAAATAAGAAGATTTGTCAGTGTCAATACCTGAGACAGGATCTTCTGAATCAGATAGATCCTCATCAGAGAAAGATAAATCAGTATGTTGCATGTCATTTGAAATTTCATCAACTCTATGGGAAGTTTTAAATGACCTTTTACGTTAATTAGAAGGCAGAAGGGCAGACAAAGCCTTCTGAATTGAATCAGAAATAAATTCTTTTAAATTTACAGGTATATCTTGTGCTTTAGATGTTGAGGGAACAGCAACAGGTAATGAACTACTACTGATGGAAACATTTTATGCATGTAAAAGTTTATCATGACAACTATTACAAACCACAGCTGGAGGTATAATCTCCACAAGTTTACAACAAATGCACTTAGCTTTGGTAGAACCGTTATCAGGCAGCAGGGATACAGCAGTAAATTCTGAGACAGGATCAGACTCAGACATCTTGCAAATGTAAGAGAAAAAAACAACAACAAATAAAGCAAAAACATAATTTATGCTTACCTGATACATTTATTTCTCTTGTAGTGTAGTCAGTCCACGGGTCATCCATTACTTATGGGATATATTCTCCTTCCCAACATGAAGTTGCAAGAGGATCACCCAAGCAGAGCTGCTATATAGCTCCTCCCCTCACATGTCATATCCAGTCATTCGACCGAAACAAGACGAGAAAGGAGAAACTATAGGGTGCAGTGGTGACTGGAGTTTTAATTAAAATTTAGAACTGCCTCAAAAAGACAGGGCGGGCCGTGGACTGACTACACTACAAGAGAAATAAATTTATCAGGTAAGCATAAATTATGTTTTCTCTTGTTAAGTGTAGTCAGTCCACGGGTCATCCATTACTTATGGGATACCAATACCAAAGCTAAAGTACACGGATGATGGGAGGGACAAGGCAGGAACGTTTAAACAGAAGGAACCACTGCCTGTAGAACCTTTCTCCCAAAAACAGCCTCCGAAGAAGCAAAAGTGTCAAATTTGTAAAATTTTGAAAAGGTATGAAGTGAAGACTAAGTTGCAGCCTTGCAAACCTGTTCAACAGAGGCCTCATTCTTAAAGGCCCAGGTGGAAGCCACAGCTCTAGTGGAATGGGCTGTAATTCTTTCAGGGGGCTGCTGTCCAGCAGTCTCATAGGCTAAACGTATTATGCTACGAAGCCAAAAAGAGAGAGAGGTGGCCGAAGCCTTTTGACCTCTCCTCTGTCCAGAATAAACGACAAACAGAGAAGAAGTTTGCCGAAAATCTTTAGTTGCCTGTAAGTAGAACTTCAGGGCACGGACTACGTCCAGATTATGCAAAAGACGTTCCTTCTTTGAAGAAGGATTAGGACATAATGATGGAACAACAATCTCTTGATTGATATTCCTGTTAGAAACTACCTTAGGTAAAAACCCAGGTTTAGTACGCAGAACTACCTTGTCTGAATGAAAAATCAGATAAGGAGAATCACAATGTAAGGCAGATAACTCAGACTCTTCGAGCCGAGGAAATAGCCATCAAAAACAGAACTTTCCAAGATAACAGCTCAATATCAATGGAATGAAGGGGTTCAAACGGAACACCTTGAAGAACTTTAAGAACTAAGTTTAAGCTCCAAGGCGGAGCAACAGTCTTAAACACAGGCTTAATCCTAGCTAAAGCCTGACAAAAGGCCTGAACGTCTGGAACTTCTGCCAGACGTTTGTGTAAAAGAATAGACAGAGCAGAAATCTGTCCCTTTAACGAACTAGCAGATAAACCCTTTTCTAAACCCTCTTGTAGAAAAGACAATATCCTAGGAATCCTGACCTTACTCCATGAGTAACTCTTGGATTCACACCAATATAAATATTTACGCCATATCTTATGGTAAATTTTTCTGGTAACAGGTTTCCGAGCCTGTATTAATGTATCAATAACCAACTCCGAGAAACCACGCTTTGATAGAATCAAGCGTTCAATCTCCATGCAGCCAGTCTCAGAGAAATTAGGCTTGGATGGTTGAAAGGACCCTGAATTAGAAGGTCCTGCCTCAGAGGCAGAGACCATGGAGGACAGGACGACATGTCCACTAGGTCTGCATACCAGGTCCTGCGTGGCCACGCAGGCGCTATCAAAATCACCGATGCTCTCTCCTGTTTGATCCTGGCAATCAATCGAGGCAGCAACGGAAACGGAGGAAACACATAAGCCATCTTGAAAACCCAAGGGGCTGCTAGAGCATCTATCAGCACCGCTCTCGGGTCCCTGGATCTGGATCCGTAACAAGGAAGCTTGGCGTTCTGGCGAGACGCCATGAGATCCAGTTCTGGTTTGCCCCAACGATGAATCAGTTGAGCAAAGACCTCCGGATGAAGTTCCCACTAACCCGGATGAAAAGTCTGGCGACTTAGAAAGTCCGCTTCCCAGTTCTCCACGCCTGGGATGTGGATCGCTGACAGGTGGCAAGAGTGAGACTCTGCCCAGCGAATTATCTTGGAGACTTCTAACATCGCTAAGGAACTCCTGGTTCCCCCTTGATGGTTGATGTAAGCCACAGTCGTGATGTTGTCCGACTGAAATCTGATGAACCTCAGTGTTGCTAACTGAGGCCAAGCTAGAAGAGCATTGAAAATTGCTCTTAATTCCAGAATATTTATTGGGAGGAGTTTCTCCTCCTGAGTCCACGATCCCTGAGCCTTCAGGGAGTTCCAGACTGCGCCCCAGCCTAGTAGGCTGGCATCTGTTGGTACAATTGTCCAATCTGGCCTGCGAAAAGTCATTCCGTTGGACAGATGAACCCGAGACAACCACCAGAGAAGAGAATCTCTGGCCTCCTGGTCCAGAGTCAGTAGAGGGGACAGATCTGAGTAATCCCCATTCCACTGACTTAGCATGCATAATTGCAGCGGTCTGAGATGCAGGCGGGCAAATGGCACTATGTCCATTGCCGCGACCATTAAGCCGATTACTTCCATGCACTGAGCTACTGATGGCCTTGGAATGGAATGAAGGACACGGCAAGCATTTCGAATCTTTGATAACCTGGACTCAGTCAGGTAAATCTTCATCTCTACAGAATCTATAAGAGTCCCTAGAAAAGGAACCCTTGTGAGTGGTAACAGAGAACTCTTTTCCATGTTCACTTTCCACCCATGCGACCTCAGAAATGCAAGAACTATCTCTGTATGAGACTTTGCATTTTGAAAACTCGACGCTTGTATCAGAATGTCGTCTAGGTACGGAGCCACCGCTATGCCTCGCTGTCTTAGTACCGCCAGAAGTGAGCCCAGAACCTTTGTAAAAATTCTCGGGGCCGTAGCTAACCCGAAGGGAAGAGCTACAAACTGGTAATGCCTGTCTAGAAAGGCAAACCTTAGGTACCGATAATGATCCTTGTGAATCGGTATGTGAAGGTAGGCATCCTTTAAATCCACTGTGGTCATATACTGACCCTCTTGGATCATGGGTAGGATGGTTAGAATAGTTTCCATTTTGAACGATGGAACCCTTAGGAACTTGTTTAAAATCTTTAAGTCCAAGATTGGTCTGAAGGTTCCCTCTTTTTTGGGAACCACAAACAGATTTGAGTAAAACCCTTGCCCTTGTTCCGTTCGCGGAACTGGGTGGATCACTCCCATTACTAAGAGGTCTTGTACACATTGTAGAAATGCCTCTTTCTTTATTAGGTTTGTTGATAACCTTGACAGATGAAATCTCCCTTGTGGAGGAGAAGCTTTGAAGTCCAGAAGGTATCCCTGAGATATGATCTCCAACGTCCAGGGATCCTGGACATCTCTTGCCCAAGCCTGGGCGAAGAGAGAGAGTCTGCCCCCCACTAGATCCGTTTCCGGATAGGGGGCCCTTCCTTCATGCTGTCTTAGGGGCAGAAGTAGGCTTTCTGGCCTGCTTGCCCTTGTTCCAGGATTGGTTGCTTTTCCAACCCTGTCTGTAACGAGCAGCAGTTCCTTCCTGTTTTGGAGCGGAGGAAGTTGATGCTGCTCCTGCCTTGAAATTACGAAAGGCACGAAAATTAGACTGTTTGGCCTTTGATTTGGCCCTATCCTGAGGAAGGGAGTGACCCTTACCTCCCGTAATGTCAGCAATAATTTCTTTCAAGCCAGGCCCGAAAAAGGTTTGCCCTTTGAAAGGAATATTAAGCGATTTAGATTTAGAAGTCACATCTGCTGACCAGGATTTAAGCCATAGCGCTCTGCGCGCCTGGATGGCAAATCCGGAGTTCTTAGCCGTTAGTTTGGTTAAGTGCACAACGGAGTCCGAAACAAATGCATTAGCTAGCTTAAGTGCTTTAAGCTTGTTCATGATCTCATCCAATGGTGCTGTGCGAATAGCCTCTTCTAGAGACTGAAACCAGAAAGCCGCCGCAGCAGTGACGGGCGCAATGCATGCAAGGGGCTGTAATATAAAACCTTGTTGAACAAACATTTTCTTAAGGTAACCTTCTAATTTTTTATCCATTGGATCTGAGAAAGCACAACTATCCTCCACCGGGATAGTGGTGCGCTTAGCTAAAGTAGAAACTGCTCCCTCCACCTTAGGGACCGTCTGCCATAAGTCTCGTGTGGTAGCGTCTATTGGGAACATTTTTCTAAATATCGGAGGAGGGGAAAAGGGCACACCGGGTCTATCCCACTCCTTGCTAATAATCTCTGTAAGCCTTTTAGGTATAGGAAAAACGTCAGTACACACCGGCACCGCATAGTATTTATCCAGCCTACATAACTTCTCTGGGATTGCGACCGTGTCACAATCATTCAGAGCCGCTAACACCTCCCCTAGCAATACACAGAGGTTCTCAAGCTTAAATTTAAAATTTGAAATTTCTGAATCCGGTCTCCCTGGATCAGATCCGTCACCCACAGAATGAAGCTCTCCGTCCTCATGTTCTGCAAATTGTGACGCAGTATCGGACATGGCTCTCGTGTCATCAGCGCGCTCTGTCCTTAACCCAGAGCTATCGCGCTTGCCTCTTAACTCAGGCAAATTAGATAATACTTCTTTCATAACATTAGCCATATCTTGCAAAGTGATTTGTAAGGGCCTTGATGTACTTGGCGCCACAACATCACGCACCTCCTGAGCGGGAGGCGTAGCTACTGACACGTGAGGAGAGTTAGGCGGCATAACTTCCCCCTCGATGTCTGGTGATAATTTCTTTACCGGTAAAGACTGACCTTTATTTAAAGTAATATCAATACAATTGGTACACATTTCTATTGGGCTCCACATTGGCTTTTAAACATAATGAACAAGCAGATTCATCTGTATCAGACATGTTTAAACAGACTAGCAATGAGGCTAGCAAGCTTGGAAATTACTTTCAGAAAATTTTCAAGCAATGTAAAAACGCTGCTGCGCTTTTAAAAACACAAAAAAACAATTACAGTTGAAATAACAATGAACAAATTCAGTTATAGCAACCAAATATTTACATTAAATGTATGAAATCAGCAGAGGATTGCACCCACTATAGCAAAGGATGATTAACCCCTTAATACCCAAAAACGGATAATCAATTCAACAGTTAACATTTTTATCACAGTCAAACACACTGTCACAGGTCTGCTGTGACTGATTACCTCCCTCAAATATAAATTTTGAAGACCCCTGAGCTCTCCGGAAACGTTCTGGATCAAGGAGGAAGAAACAGGAAGACTATGATTGAATTTTAACTGCGCAACAAGGCGCTAACAAAAGCCCCTCCCAGTCATATTACACAGTGGGAGACCAGCTATAACGGTTTCTATGCAGAAATATACGTTAGCCATGTGGAAAAAATCATGCCCCAAGAGATTTATCACCAAAGTACCTCACAAAACGATTAACATGCCAGTAAACGTTTTAAAAAACAACATTTCATATGTTGTGTAAAGTTATCACTAAGCCTGCTACCAGTCGCTTCTACTGCAGTTAAGGCTCATGCATTATTTCAGTATTAACAGTATTTTTTCAGTCAAATTCTATTCCCTAGAAAATAACTCTACTGTGCATACATTTACCAGCCTGATACCAGTCGCTACTACTGCATTTTAGGCTGTACTTACATCATATGGGTATCGGCAGTGTTTTCTTAGTCAATTCCATTCCTAGAAAATATTTTACTGCACATACCTCATTTGCAGGGGACCCCGCATGCTATTCCCTTTTCTGAAGTTACCCCACTCCTCAGAATGTGCGAGAACAGCCAGTGGATCTTAGTTACGTCTGCTAAGATCATAGAAAACGCAGGCAGATTCTTCTAAATACTGCCTGAGAGAAAAAACAGCACACTCCGGTGTCATTTAAAATAAACTTTTGATTGAAGAATAATTAAGTAAAAAACTCCTAACTCCTCTCACGACCTCCTTCTTTGTTGAGAGTTGCAAGAGAATGACTGGATATGACATGTGAGGGGAGGAGCTATATAGCAGCTCTGCTTGGGTGATCCTCTTGCAACTTCCTGTTGGGAAGGAGAATATATCCCATAAGTAATGGATGACCCGTGGACTGACTACACTTAACAAGAGAAATGATCAATTTCCTTATATGGCATTTTCAGGAATGGGAAAAAATGCAAACAGCATAGCCCTCTGACATAGAAAAAAGGCCAGAGGCAAAAGGAATGGGGTCTTAAATAATGAAAATATCCGGAAACTAAACATTCGTGTCAGATGACGCAACCTAGTGAAGGACTCTGCGTCAACTAATTACGCCGGAAATGACAAATTTGCGTCAACGGACGTAACTTTGCGTCAAAAAAACCTTGCGCCAAAAATGACGCAATAAATTGTGTCATTTTGCACCCTCGTGAGCCTAAATCTGCCCGCAAATTTAAAAGACAGTCAATTTGAAAGAGAGACTATACCCCAGGTAAGAAATAATTTTTTATAAAAAAAGCATTTAACCAGATATGAAACGGACAGTCTGCAAAAAAAAAAAAAGAAATATACTGAAAACCTGAATCATGGCAAATACAAGTACAATACATATATTTATAACTTTATACAAATACATAAAGTGCCAAACCATAGCTGAGAGTGTCTTAAGTAATGAAAACATACTTACCAAAAGACACCCATCCACATATAGCAGATAACCGTTTCAGTACTGGTTTGGCTATCAGAGTTAATGGATTATGAGTGTACATCGTCGATCTGAAAAGGGAGGTAGGTGATGAATCTCTACGACCGATAACAGAGAACCTATGAAATAGATCCCCGTGAGGAAAACCATTGCATTCAATAGGTGATACTCCCTTCACATCCCTCTGACATTCACTGTACTCAGAGGAATCAGGCTTCAAAAAAAATGCTGAGAAGCGCATATCAAAGTAGAAATCTTAGCACAAACTTACTTCACCACCTCCATAGAAGGCAAAGTTTGTAAAACTGAATTGAGGGTGTGGTGAGGG
This sequence comes from Bombina bombina, assembly GCF_027579735.1. NCBI lineage: Eukaryota > Metazoa > Chordata > Amphibia > Anura > Bombinatoridae > Bombina > Bombina bombina. Next base: position 542,174,647 of record NC_069501.1, on the reverse strand, counting down.
GTGTATTTATAGGCATTTTGAAGATTGGGAAACTTTGTCCCTCCTGGTAGGATTGTATATCCCATACGTCACTAGCTCATGGACTCTTGCCAATTACATGAAAGAAATTAAGCCCCAGTGTCTGCTGCAACGCTGCCCCAAATGTCCCCTATGCCTAAGGGGAAACTATGAGATTAATAATGAGGCTTGTCCCGTGTACAAAGAAAATAAAGTGTCTCCTTTATTTCTGAGACTCAATTTTCTTTAAGACCCAGTGCCTGCTGCAACGCTGCCCAAATGTCCCCTATGCCTAAGGGGAGACTAAGAGTAAAAATGAGGCTTGTTGTACAAAATAAATAAAATGCCCTCCTTTATTTCTGAGACCTTCCATTTCCCCCAGAAAAAAGTCAGCACTTACCTCATATGCTGCCTGGCAGCAAGGCAGATTCCAGGTTTGAGAGGTCCTATCCCTCACATGTACCTGTGAATGAAGAGAAAGTCCCGCGTTAGAATCTCAGGTTTTCCAGAGGCAGCATCAACATATGGGAGGCGCAGTGAGAATTATGTCCCACAAGTTCCCATTGCTTTAAAGCCACCAATCTCTACTGAAGAGACTGATATGGACTACGGCTACATCCTAGAACAAATCAGCACAATTTTGCACTACTTTAAAAATAATAAACTCTTGATTGAAGAATCTTTTCTAACACCTCACTTTACCACTTCCTATCACTAACGTAGGCAAAGAGAATGACTGGGGTGGGAGGGAAGGGAGGAGCTATTTAACAGCTCTGCTGTGGTGCTCTTTGCCGCCTCCTGCTGACCAGGAGGTGAATATCCCATTAGTAATAAAGATGATCCGTGGACTCATCGTGCCATAAAAAAGAAATACATTTTGATATACCTTCCTTTAAATGAAGAATGGAATACAATGTTCCTTTAAGAAAATATACCTGATAAAATCACATATTACATGACCAATGATAAATTAGCAATGAAACAAGGAATGCTAATAAAATACCACACTCCAAATTTAAAATACCAAAATTAAGTAAACAACTGCACCTATTCAGTTTTAAATTGTGTTTTATATTAAATATTTAAGTCACACCAAAACAAAGAAAAAAAAACAGCAAAGGTTTTGATTGAAACGTTTATTTCAACGTCCTTTTCCCCACCTATGGCATAAGGCTCTTTTTTTTCTAAAAATTATAGCATTTTACAATAACCAGTATTACTACATTTGTTTAAAACAGATACAGATTTAAAAAAAAAAAAAAAGAAAAAAAAGGAGGAACCCAACAAATTACAGAATTGATTAATTCAAACATAGAAAAACAGAATGCAAGTATCTGATTGTATTTTTGGGAAGCATTGCACACAGGTCAATACGTTTTTCTTTAAGAGCAGCACCAACTCTTACATTTGTCGGTTGGTAAAAATAAAACCACCTTTCCTAGGCTACCATCTCTATTTCTGCATCATAAATCCATTCATAAGATCTTAAGAAAAGGAAATTACCACAGGTAAAATTCAGAAGGAGGGAGGAAAAATATATAACTGCAGATCATTTAAAAGAGGCTTCTTTGCTAAAATATATAGACAACTGCTTAATATAATGTATAAATCAATTGCTGTATTCCTTTATGCCCATTTGCTACAGTTCATAGTAATTAGTGCCAAACGGGCTATTCTGCAGCAGATCTATTGTTGCCTTTTTCATCTTTATTTTCTGCTCCGCTTTCATCATCTTCTATTTCTCCCTCCTCCCCGCTGAACTTGTCATGGGCCCATATGGGGCTGGTGCCTGGCTTGCGGTACAAGAACCTGCCCCTTCCCCGGGCAAAGTTGGCACGGCCTCTCCCTCGATTCACCCACTTCTCCTCGTTCTCCCCTTCCCGGTCGTCGTGCTGCAGAGAGATGAGAATGGATCAGGACGGGGAAGGGGTGGACATTGATAGTCACTGAAATGAGAGGGTGCCTGGCGGTAGTATTCAACATCCATAATTTGCACTCGCCTTTTGATCAACAAGAGTTTACCATCGAACCTGAAAAGAATATGCTGCTATAAAATGCAAAATTACAAGACCTCTGCCCACAACTGTATAAATGACTTCCTGAGTGCATCACACAGATGAAAGCCTAGAATTAAAGGGACATAAAATAATAAAATGTTCTAGCTTATTAAAGCACCATTGCACAGATGTGTTAACTCCACAAAATGGGATAAACAGTTATAGTAAGCACTGGACCATCAATACACTGTTCTGAAATAAGCACGACTGGTGATGGTCATATATGCAAAAATGTCACCCCCATGACTGGCTCAACATCAGCGTTCAGACCAGTAGTGCACTGCAGGTCCAAAGCGGACTTTAACTATGTGTAATCTATGACACAATATTAAAATGCTCTAACACATAAGAGCATTTTATTTTTGCTCTTTTATACTCCTTACAAATAGTCCAAGTTAATTGCAGATCAACATGTACATAAATCATATCCAGGTACAACCTTGAGTGCAGCAGCCAAGAACTTTTTGGTTGCACAAAAATGTGTACAATAAAATTTTCTCTCTCAAAAGAGCACTATTAAGGAATCAAACAGATAGTATCATAATAAACCGATATTAACAACAAAAAACAAATAGATCACAAGTTAAAAGGTAAATGGTGAGAGCGAACAGGCACTCATACCAGATAATATTTCTTGCTTTTTGGGGTGTACTCTGGATCCCATTCCTCATCTTTGCTTCGTTTCTGGAAATCATTATTATTATTATTGTTATTTCCGGAAAAGGCCCCTCTGCCCCAAGCTCTGGTTCCTCTTGCTCTGTATTGCTGTGGAGAGGGGAGAGGTTTACAACAGTTAAAAGATAAACCTTTAAAATGTAAAGAGGCAGAGGTATAATTTAGTCTTAAAGGGTCACTGAACCCAATTTTTTTATTTCATGATTCAGATAGCGCATGCAATTTTAAGCAACTTTCTAATTTACATCTATTATCAATTTTTCTTCATTCGCTTGCTATCTTTGTTTGAAAAAGAAGACATCTAAGCTAAGGAGCCAGCAATTTTGTGGGTCAGGTGCTGTCCAATCAGCAAGGACAACTCTGGTTGTTCACCAAAAATATGCCGGCATCTAAACTTACATTCTTGCTTTTCAAATAAACATACCAAGAAAATGAAGAAAATTTGATAAAGGAGTAAATTAGAAAGTTGCATGCTCTATCATAAAAGAAAAAAATTGGGTTCAGTGTCCCTTTAAATGAATGCATACAATATCAAATAATCTAGGACTTGGGAGGGCACCTTATATAGCCCAAAGTGATACATATTACATAATTTTTGACATACTGAATAAATAACTTCCATAGACTTTGTAGAATGATAAATGAGTAGTCTCCGATCATTTATGAGCTAGTATTAATACTCTTTAATTGGGTTATAGATTAAACATACCATCAATTTTTTTCACGCTGAGAAAAACAAAATCAGTAATAGTGAGTATATGAAATAAAAGGCTTCAAAAAGCCTAAGAGGGTAGGTAGGTACACTGTACATATATGGCCTCCTATTTGTGCTTTAGGTTTATGTAAAGAAAAAACGCATATCTCAACAGCAAGGTTTACCAAATTATTCAAATAGAACATATACAAAGTGTTTTATCAAACTCAGTACAAACATGAAACCCTCTGCACAATTTATCTGCATTTTAATGACTACTTACGTCTTGGAAATCTTTGTCTTTCCCAGCAAGGCATTGACAAGGCTGTATTTTTATATCAGTCGTCAGATATACATTGTGACCTGATCTTTGCCAGAGAGGTATCTACAACTTGGTTGGGGCAGTTGCCAAACCAAAGAGCAAAAGTGAAAATCCTCTTCAATGCAAAATAATTTGTAATGGTCTGGATGGTTGGGGACATGAAGCATCCTTCAGATATATCATGGACAAACTGTCCAAATTCTAGGTATCATGATGACAGACTAAAAAAGAAAGTGAGTAACCTTCACAAATCTGTTTTGACATTGCTAGTGATACTTGTCAAATGTTCCCTCTTTCTGCAGAACAATGAAAAAAAGGTAAAAAAAAAAAAAAAAGTGCCCCTGTTAACTGAAGGGGAACATGACAAACACTCACAGATTTACAAGACCCGGGAAAACAGCAACAAGACTCTTACCCTATGCCCAGAGGAACATTAAAAGCAAATATACATTATGGAGGGACAAGTTTGTTTGGTGTCCTGCTTGCACAATAATCTGAAAACCATGTCTTAAACCTGCCTACTAAAAGGAGATACTGGGATAGCAGCTTTAACATCAGGCTTCCTTGAGATTCTGCGGTGCTTTTCAAGGAAACAGACCCAAAGAGATCCAAGTGTTTTTCCCAACCAGAGTTGTTCATACAAAATAACCAAATAAATACATGACACTATGAGTAGCCTATTAGTAATATCTGCAGTAAGACTTGGGGTGCAAATAAATTATCTCTAAAAAAATGTTGAATATACATTTAGAGCCATCATCACCAAATGAGACCATGGGCAGCAAATGGGATTATTTTAGCATGGGAAATTGTTTGTTAAATTTTGATTACCCGCTAAAATCATTTCTTTCATGGTGGTGAGTCCACGAGCCATAACATATGGGATCAACTCCACTACACTGGGAGCCAAGCAAAAACAGAATTTATGCTTACCTGATAAATTTCTTTCTCTTACAGGTGTATTCAGTCCACGGCTTCATCCTTACTTGTGGGATATTCTCAATCCCTACAGGAAGTGGCAAAGAGAGCACACAGCAAAGCTGTCCATATAGCTCCCCTCAGGCTCCGCCCCCCCGTCATTCGGCCGACTGTTAGGAGAAAAAGGAGAACCATAGGGTGCAGTGGTGACTGTAGTTATTGTAAATTAAATTTGAACCCGACTTAAAAATCAGGGCGGGCCGTGGACTAAATACACCTGTAAGAGAAAGAAATTTATCAGGTAAGCATAAATTCTGTTTTCTCTTACTTGGTGTATTCAGTCCACGGCTTCATCCTTACTTGTGGGATACCAATACCAAAGCAATAGGACACGGATGAAGGGAGGGAACAAGTCAGGTAACCTAAACGGAAGGCACCACTGCTTGCAAAACCTCTCTCCCAAAAATAGCCTCCGAAGAAGCAAAACTATCGAATTTATAAAATTTGGCGAATGTATGCAGTGAAGACCAAGTCGCTGCCTTACAAATCTGTTCAACAGAAGCCTCATTCTTGAAAGCCCATGTGGAAGCCACAGCTCTGATGGAATGAGCTGTAATTCGTTCAGAAGGCTGCTTACCAGCAGTCTCATAAGCCAATCGGATGATGCTTTTCAGCCAGAATGAAAGAGAGGTAGCAGTCGCTTTCTGACCTCTCCTCTTACCAGAATACACAACAAACAAGGATGATGTTTGTCTGAAATCTTTAGTTGCTTTTAAATAGAACTTTAAAGCACGAACCACATCAAGATTGTGCAACAGTCGTTCCGTCTTAGAAACTGGATTAGGGCACAGAGAAGGAACAATGATTTCCTGGTTAATATTCTTATTAGAAACCACCTTCGGAAGGAAACCAGGTTTAGTACGCAAAACAACCTTATCTGCATGGAACACCAGATAGGGTGAATCACTCTGTAAAGCAGATAATTCTGAAACTTTACGAGCAGAAGAAAAAGCAACTAAAAACAAAACTTTCCAAGATAATAACTTGATATCTATGGAATGCAAAGGTTCAAACAGAACCCCTTGAAGAACTGAAAGAACTAAATTTAGACTCCATGGAGGAGCCACAGGTCTGTAGACAGGCTTGATTCTAACTAAGGCCTGTGCAAACGCTTGAACGTCTGGTACAGCTGCCAGACGCTTGTGTAACAGAATAGCAGATATCTGTCCCTTTAAGGAACTAGCTGACAGACCTTTCTCCAAACCTTCTTGGAGAAAAGACAATATCCTTGGAATCCGAACTTTACTCCACAAGTAACCCTTGGATTCACACCAATAAAGATATTTCCGCCATATCTTATGGTAAATTTTCCTGGTGACAAGCTTTCTGGCCTGTATCAGAGTATCTATAACTGATTCAGAGAACCCCCGCTTATCTAGGATTAAGCGTTCAATTTCCAAGCAGTCAGTTACAGAGAAACTAGCTTTGGATGCTTGAAAGGAAGGACCTTGAATTAGAAGATCCTGCCTCAATGGCAGTTTCCATGTCCACTAGGTCTGCATACCAAGTCCTGCGTGGCCACGCAGGCGCTATCAGAATTACCGAAGCCTTCTCCTGTTTGATTCTGGCTATTAGCCGAGGGAGAAGAGGAAACGGTGGAAAGACATAAGCTAGACTGAATGACCAAGGCGCTATTAATGCATCTATCAATGCCGCCTTGGGATCCCTGGATCTGGATCCGTAAAGGGGAAGTTTGGTGTTCTGACGGGACGCCATCAGATCCAACTGTGGAATGCCCCAAAGCTGGGTCAGCTGAGCAAAAACCTCCGGGTGGAGTTCCCACTCCCCCGGATGGAAAGTCTGACGACTTAGAAAATCCGCCTCCCAGTTGTCTACCCCTGGGATGTGAATTGCAGAAAGATGGCAGGAGTGATCCTCCGCCCATTTGATAATCTTGGAAACTTCCTTCATCGCTAGGGAACTCTTTGTTCCCCCCTTATGATTGATGTACGCTACAGTCGTGATGTTGTCCGACTGAAATCTGATGAATTTGGCCTCTGCTAGTTGAGGCCACGCCTGGAGCGTGTTGAAAATCGCTCTCAGTTCCAAAAGGTTTATCGGGAGAAGAGATTCTTCCCGAGACCATAGTCCCTGAGCCTTCAGGGATTTCCAGACCGCACCCCAGCCTACCAGACTGGAGTCGGTCGTGACAATGGTCCACTCCGGTCTGCGGAAACTCATTCCCTGAGACAGGTGAACTTGAGACAACCACCAGAGAAGAGAGTCTCTGGTTTTTTTGGTCCATTTGAATTTGAGGAGATAAATCTGCGTAATCTCCATTCCACTGTTTGAGCATGCACAGTTGCAGTGGTCTGAGATGGATTCGGGGGAAAGGGACTACGTCCATCGCCGCAACCATTAAACCAATCACTTCCATGCACTGAGCCACGGAAGGCCGAGGAATGGAATGAAGAACTCAGCAAGTATTCAACAGTTTTGACTTTCTGACCTCTGTCAGAAAGATTTTCATTTCTACCGAGTCTATTAATGTTCCCAGAAAGGGAACCCTTGTGAGCGGGGACAGAGAACTCTTTTCTACTTTCACCTTCCACCCGTGAGACCTTAGAAAGGCCAGAACAATGTACGTATGAGCCTTGGCTCTGTGAAAAGACGCCTGTATTAATATGTCGTCTAGGTAAGGTGCTACTGCAATGCCCCGCAGTCTTAGTACCGCCAGAAGGGACCCTAGCACCTTTGTGAAAATTCTGGGAGCGGTGGCCAACCCGAAAGGAAGGGCCACGAACTGGTAATGTTTGTCCAGAAAGGCGAACCTTAGGAACTGATGGTGATCTTTGTGGATAGGTATATGTAGGTACGCATCCTTGAGATCCACGGTAGTCATATATTGACCTTCCTGGATCATCAGCAAGATTGTCCGAATGGTTTCCATCTTGAAAGACGGAACTCTGAGGAATTTGTTTAGAATTTTTAGATCCAGGATTGGCCTGAAAGTTCCTTCCTTCTTGGGAATTACGAACAGGTTTGAGTAAAAGCCCAGTCCATGTTCTGCAATTGGAACTGGGTGTATCACTCCCATTTTTAGTAGGTCTTCTACACAGCATAAGAACGCCTGTTTCTTTGTTTGGTCTGAAGACAAACGAGAAATGTGGAACCTTCCCCTTGGGGGATAGTCCTTGAATTCTAGAAGATACCCATGAACAACTATTTCTAATGCCCAGGGATCCGGAACATCTCTTGCCCAAGCCTGAGCAAAGAGAGAAAGTCTGCCCCCTACCAGATCCGATCCCGGATCTGGGGCTACCTCTTCATGCTGTCTTGGTAGCAGGAGAAGGCTTCTTGGCCTGTTTACCCTTATTCCAGTCCTGCAAGGGTCTCCAGGTAGCCTTGGGCTGGGAAGCGTTATCTTGCTTTGCAGCAGCAGAGGTTGCGGAAGGTCCGCTCCTGAAGTTGCGAAAGGAGCGAAAATTAGCCTTGTTTTTTGCCTTAAACGGCCTATCTTGTGGAAGGGCATGGCCCTTGCCTCCAGTGATATCTGAAATAATTACTTTCAGCTCTGGGCCGAAAAAGGTTTTCCCCTTGAAGGGAATATTTAACAGTTTTGTTTTTGACGACACATCCGCCGACCACGATTTGAGCCAAAGCGCTCGTCGCGCCACGATGGCAAAACCTGAATTTTTCGCCGCTAGCTTAGCCAATTGGAAAGCGGCATCAGTGATTAAAAGAATTAGCCAGCTTTAAAGCGTGAATTCTATCCATGACCTCATCGTATGAAGTCTCCCTCTGGAGCGACTCCTCCAGGGCCTCGAACCAAAAAGCCGCTTCAGTAGTTACCGGGATAATGCAGGCAATTGGTTGAAGCAGAAAACCTTGCTGAACAAAAATTTTCTTCAGCAATCCTTCCAATTTTTTATCCATAGGATCTTTGAAAGCACAACTGTCCTCTATTGGTATAGTTGTACGCTTAGCCAGTGTTGAAACAGCCCCCTCTACCTTAGGGACAGTCTGCCACGCGTCCCGCCTAGGGTCGTTTATGGGGAACATTTTCTTAAAGATAGGTGGGGGAGCAAAGGGTACACCGGGTCTCTCCCACTCCCTAGTCACAATATCCGCCACCCTCTTTGGGATCGGAAATGCCTCAGTGTATACAGGGACCTCTAAATATCTGTCCATTTTACACAATTTTTCAGGGACCACCATGGGGTCACAATCATCCAGCGTAGCTAAAACCTCCTTAAGCAGGACGCGGAGGTGTTCCAGCTTAAAATTTAAACGCTAAGGAATCTGAATCTGCCTGCTGAGAAACTTTTCCTGTGTCAGAAATTTCTCCCTCAGACAGCCATTCCCTCACTGCTACCTCTGAGTTTTGTGAGGGTACTACAGATACATTATCCAAAGCTTCAGATTGCTCATCCTCTGTATTTAAAACTGAGCTATCGAGCTTTCTTGGAAAAACTGGCAGTTTGGATAAAAAAAGCTGCAAGGGAATTATCCATTACTGCTGCTAATTGCTGTAAAGTAATAGGGGCCAATGCGCTAGAGGTACTAGGCATCGCTTGCGCGGGCGTAACTGGTGTAGACACATGGGGGGAGGAAGGAGGACTATCCTCATTACCCTCCGTTAAGGAATCATCTTGGGCTGCATTTTTAATTGTCACTGGATGATCCTTAAAATGCTTAGATGTTTTTGCACACTTGAAACATAAATGCAATGGGGGTACTGCCATGGCTTTTGAATATAAAGAACAAGGTCTATCTGAAGACTCAGACATGTTTGACAGACTCCGACAACAGTAAAATATTGAAAAAAATACTTTTTGAAAAAACGTTACTGTCTCTTTAAATATTAAAAAGGCACACACTTTACCAAATCATCAAAAAACATCCGGTCTTGATGAAATTTTCACCACATGATCCTAATGCCTTGAAATGATTGCACACAAGTTTTCAAATAGTTTAACCCCTTAATGCCCAAACTGGAGCAAAATGAAGTTAATACCCGGTTTAACCCACTACAGTCCTATGCCACAGTCTTTGCTGTGGCTTTACCTTCCTTTAGGGTTAATTGCAGGTGTAAATTAAGCCTCCCTGAAGTCCTCTTGTACTCTAAAGGCTCTGCACATGAAGCTGCGTGGAGCTGTGTTGCAAATCAACTGCGCAATTGAGGCGCGAAAATGAGGCCCTCCTCCTTCCTTCTCCAGAGTTATGGGGCCTTCCTGAGTCAAATTAGCTGTCTTATAATATGCCAGGCGTAAAAAAGTCCCCAAAAGTGTTTCCAATCGTTTAAAAACGCTTAATAAACATAAGATTACCCTAATAAAGTAATCGATTTAGCCCATTACAGTGTCTACCAGTATTAAAGCCCTTAACTGAAGCCATCATTCTATACTGTGTCTCAGAAAATGGTTTTCCTCATGGGATACCTGTCAGTCTTCTAGCACTACCAGGTCTTGTTAGAAAAAATGACTGAACATACCTTAAGCAGTATAAGCCTGCAAACTGTTCCCCCCAACTTAAGTTCTCCTGTACTCAACAGTCCTGTGTGGGAACAGCCATGGATTTTAGTTACAACATGCTAAAATCTTTTTCCTCTCAGCAGAAATCTTCATCACTTTCTGCCTCAGAGTAAATAGTACAAACCGGCACTATTTTAAAATAACAAACTCTTGATTGAAGAAATAAAAACTACAAATCTAACACCACATACTCTTTACCCTCCCGTGGAGATGCTACTTGTTAGAGCGGCAAAGAGAATGACTGGGGGGGGCGGAGCCTGAGGGGAGCTATATGGACAGCTTTGCTGTGTGCTCTCTTTGCCACTTCCTGTAGGGATTGAGAATATCCCACAAGTAAGGATGAAGCCGTGGACTGAATACACCAAGTAAGAGAAAACCACCACAACAAGAGCTGTAATCCCTCCCACTTCCTAATTCCCCTCAGTCTATTTAGCCAAGCAAAAAAATAAAACAGAAAAGCAGGGAGAACAAGCAGGGAGAACAAGCAGGGTAAATGAGGTGCATTCTACAACCGTGTATGTATATGTACAATGTATGATATACTTTTTACTCTGAAGAAATAAAGTGAAATGATTTTAAGATCTGTATACACCCGTGCAAATAATTTTTCAGGATTCTCACCACCATAAAAGAAATTAATTTATCATCAGGTAAGCATAAATTTAGTTCTCTTTCATAAGGTTGCAAGAGTCCACGAGTCATAACATATGGGATCTAATACTCAAGCTTTGGAGCTCATGAGACTATAAAAATGGGGTGGGACAAAAGGAAAAAAGCAGGCACACTATAGACCATAGCCTTGAGAATCTTCCTGCCAAACGCAGCCACTGAAGAGGCAAAACATAAAAATGATAAAACCTCATAAAAAGTAGCAGTATTACATACTTGCTCAAATTAACCCTCATTTGAGAAACAAAAAAAAAAAAAAAAAGAGAGGCAACTGCACAAAGAGAAAGACTTGTTTAATCTACTTGTCAATAGAGAAGAAATTAACGAGATTCCTTAAAGGGACAGTCTACCATAGAATTGTTATTGTTTTAAAAACAGAATTTATGTTTACCTGATAAATTACTTTCTCCAACGGTGTGTCCGGTCCACGGCGTCATCCTTACTTGTGGGATATTCTCCTCCCCAACAGGAAATGGCAAAGAGCCCAGCAAAGCTGGTCACATGATCCCTCCTAGGCTCCGCCTACCCCAGTCATTCGACCGACGTTAAGGAGGAATATTTGCATAGGAGAAACCATATGGTACCGTGGTGACTGTAGTTAAAGAAAATAAATTATCAGACCTGATTAAAAAAACCAGGGCGGGCCGTGGGCCGGACACACCGTTGGAGAAAGTAATTTATCAGGTAAACATAATTTCTGTTTTCTCCAACATTGGTGTGTCCGGTCCACGGCGTCATCCTTACTTGTGGGAACCAATACCAAAGCTTTAGGACACGGATGAAGGGAGGGAGCAAATCAGGTCACCTAAATGGAAGGCACCACGGCTTGCAAAACCTTTCTCCCAAAAATAGCCTCAGAAGAAGCAAAAGTATCAAACTTGTAAAATTTGGTAAAAGTGTGCAGTGAAGACCAAGTCGCTGCCCTACATATCTGATCAACAGAAGCCTCGTTCTTGAAGGCCCATGTGGAAGCCACAGCCCTAGTGGAATGAGCTGTGATTCTTTCGGGAGGCTGCCGTCCGGCAGTCTCGTAAGCCAATCTGATGATGCTTTTAATCCAAAAAGAGAGAGAGGTAGAAGTTGCTTTTTGACCTCTCCTTTTACCAGAATAAACAACAAACAAGGAAGATGTTTGTCTAAAATCCTTTGTAGCATCTAAATAGAATTTTAGAGCGCGAACAACATCCAAATTGTGCAACAAACGTTCCTTCTTTGAAACTGGTTTCGGACACAGAGAAGGTACGATAATCTCCTGGTTAATGTTTTTGTTAGAAACAACTTTTGGAAGAAAACCAGGTTTAGTACGTAAAACCACCTTATCTGCATGGAACACCAGATAAGGAGGAGAACACTGCAGAGCAGATAATTCTGAAACTCTTCTAGCAGAAGAGATTGCAACTAAAAACAAAACTTTCCAAGATAATAACTTAATATCAACGGAATGTAAGGGTTCAAACGGAACCCCCTGAAGAACTGAAAGAACTAAATTGAGACTCCAAGGAGGAGTCAAAGGTTTGTAAACAGGCTTAATTCTAACCAGAGCCTGAACAAAGGCTTGAACATCTGGCACAGCTGCCAGCTTTTTGTGAAGTAACACAGACAAGGCAGAAATCTGTCCCTTCAGGGAACTTGCAGATAATCCTTTTTCCAATCCTTCTTGAAGGAAGGATAGAATCTTAGGAATCTTAACCTTGTCCCAAGGGAATCCTTTAGATTCACACCAACAGATATATTTTTTCCAAATTTTGTGGTAAATCTTTCTAGTTACAGGCTTTCTGGCCTGAACAAGAGTATCGATAACAGAATCTGAGAACCCTCGCTTCGATAAGATCAAGCGTTCAATCTCCAAGCAGTCAGCTGGAGTGAAACCAGGTTCGGATGTTCGAACGGACCCTGAACAAGAAGGTCTCGTCTCAAAGGTAGCTTCCAAGGTGGAGCCGATGACATATTCACCAGATCTGCATACCAAGTCCTGCGTGGCCACGCAGGAGCTATCAAGATCACCGACGCCCTCTCCTGATTGATCCTGGCTACCAGCCTGGGGATGAGAGGGAACGGCGGGAACACATAAGCTAGTTTGAAGGTCCAAGGTGCTACTAGTGCATCCACTAGAGCCGCCTTGGGATCCCCGGATCTGGACCCGTAGCAAGGAACTTTGAAGTTCTGACGAGAGGCCATCAGATCCATGTCTGGAATGCCCCACAGCTGAGTGACTTGGGCAAAGATTTCCGGATGGAGTTCCCACTCCCCCGGATGCAATGTCTGACGACTCAGAAAATCCGCTTCCCAATTTTCCACTCCTGGGATGTGGATAGCGGACAGGTGGCAGGAGTGAGACTCCGCCCATAGAATGATTTTGGTCACTTCTTCCATCGCTAGGGAACTCCTTGTTCCCCCCTGATGGTTGATGTACGCAACAGTTGTCATGTTGTCTGATTGAAACCGTATGAACTTGTCCCTCGCTAGCTGAGGCCAAGCCTTGAGAGCATTGAATATCGCTCTCAGTTCCAGAATATTTATCGGTAGAAGAGATTCTTCCCGAGACCAAAGACCCTGAGCTTTCAGGGATCCCCAGACCGCGCCCCAGCCCATCAGACTGGCGTCGGTCGTGACAATGACCCACTCTGGTCTGCGGAATGTCATCCCTTGTGACAGGTTGTCCAGGGACAGCCACCAACGGAGTGAGTCTCCGGTCCTCTGATTTACTTGTATCTTCGGAGACAAGTCTGTATAATCCCCATTCCACTGACTGAGCATGCACAGTTGTAATGGTCTTAGATGAATGCGCGCAAAAGGAACTATGTCCATAGCCGCTACCATCAACCCGATCACTTCCATGCACTGAGCTATGGAAGGAAGAGGAACGGAATGAAGTATCCGACAAGAGTCTAGAAGCTTTGTTTTTCTGGCCTCTGTCAGAAATATCCTCATTTCTAAGGAGTCTATTATTGTTCCCAAGAAGGGAACCCTTGTTGACGGAGATAGAGAACTCTTTTCCACGTTCACTTTCCATCCGTGAGATCTGAGAAAGGCCAGGACGATGTCCGTGTGAGCCTTTGCTTGAGGAAGGGACGACGCTTGAATCAGAATGTCGTCCAAGTAAGGTACTACAGCAATGCCCCTTGGTCTTAGCACAGCTAGAAGGGACCCTAGTACCTTTGTGAAAATCCTTGGAGCAGTGGCTAATCCGAAAGGAAGCGCCACGAACTGGTAATGCTTGTCCAGGAATGCGAACCTTAGGAACCGATGATGTTCCTTGTGGATAGGAATATGTAGATACGCATCCTTTAAATCCACCGTGGTCATGAATTGACCTTCCTGGATGGAAGGAAGAATAGTTCGAATGGTTTCCATCTTGAACGATGGAACCTTGAGAAACTTGTTTAAGATCTTGAGATCTAAGATTGGTCTGAACGTTCCCTCTTTTTTGGGAACTATGAACAGATTGGAGTAGAACCCCATCCCTTGTTCTCTTAATGGAACAGGATGAATCACTCCCATTTTTAACAGGTCTTCTACACAATGTAAGAATGCCTGTCTTTTTATGTGGTCTGAAGACAACTGAGACCTGTGGAACCTCCCCCTTGGGGGAAGTCCCTTGAATTCCAGAAGATAACCTTGGGAGACTATTTCTAGCGCCCAAGGATCCAGAACATCTCTTGCCCAAGCCTGAGCGAAGAGAGAGAGTCTGCCCCCCACCAGATCCGGTCCCGGATCGGGGGCCAACATTTCATGCAGTCTTGGTAGCAGTGGCAGGTTTCTTGGCCTGCTTTCCCTTGTTCCAGCCTTGCATTGGTCTCCAAGCTGGCTTGGCTTGAGAAGTATTACCCTCTTGCTTAGAGGACGTAGCACCTCGGGCTGGTCCGTTTCTACGAAAGGGACGAAAATTAGGTTTATTTTTTGCCTTGAAAGGCCGATCCTGAGGAAGGGCGTGGCCCTTACCCCCAGTGATATCAGAGATAATCTCTTTCAAGTCAGGGCCAAACAGCGTTTTCCCCTTGAAAGGAATGTTAAGTAGCTTGTTCTTGGAAGACGCATCAGCCGACCAAGATTTCAACCAAAGCGCTCTGCGCGCCACAATAGCAAACGCAGAATTCTTAGCCGCTAACCTAGCCAATTGCAAAGTGGCGTCTAGGGTGAAAGAATTAGCCAATTTGAGAGCATTGATTCTGTCCATAATCTCCTCATAAGGAGGAGAATCACTATCGACCGCCTTTATCAGCTCATCGAACCAGAAACATGCGGCTGTAGCGACAGGGACAATGCATGCAATTGGTTGTAGAAGGTAACCCTGCTGAACAAACATCTTTTTAAGCAAACCTTCTAATTTTTTATCCATAGGATCTTTGAAAGCACAACTATCCTCTATGGGTATAGTGGTGCGTTTGTTTAAAGTGGAAACCGCTCCCTCGACCTTGGGGACTGTCTGCCATAAGTCCTTTCTGGGGTCGACCAAAGGAAACAATTTTTTAAATATGGGGGGAGGGACGAAAGGAATACCGGGCCTTTCCCATTCTTTATTAACAATGTCCGCCACCCGCTTGGGTATAGGAAAAGCTTCTGGGAGCCCCGGCACCTCTAGGAACTTGTCCATTTTACATAGCTTCTCTGGGATGACCAACTTGTCACAATCATCCAGAGTGGATAATACCTCCTTAAGCAGAATGCGGAGATGTTCCAACTTAAATTTAAATGCAATCACATCAGGTTCAGCCTGTTGAGAAATGTTCCCTGAATCAGTAATTTCTCCCTCAGACAAAACCTCCCTGGCCCCATCAGACTGGGTTAGGGGCCCTTCAGAGATATTAGTATCAGCGTTGCCATGCTCTTCAGTATCTAAAACAGAGCAGCCGCGCTTACGCTGACAAGTGTTCATTTGGGCTAAAATGTTTTTGACAGAATTATCCATTACAGCCGTTAATTGTTGCATAGTAAGGAGTATTGGCGCGCTAGATGTACTAGGGGCCTCCTGAGTGGGCAAGACTCGTGTAGACGAAGGAGGGAATGATGCAGTACCATGCTTACTCCCCTCACTTGAGGAATCATCTTGGGCATCATTGTCATTATCACATAAATCACATTTATTTAAATGAATAGGAATTCTGGCTTCCCCACATTCAGAACACAGTCTATCTGGTAGTTCAGACATGTTAAACAGGCATAAACTTGATAACAAAGTACAAAAACGTTTTAAAATAAAACCGTTACTGTCACTTTAAATTTTAAACTGAACACACTTTATTACTGCAATTGCGAAAAAACATGAAGGAATTGTACAAAATTCACCAAATTTTCACCACAGTGTCTTAAAGCCTTAAAAGTATTGCACACCAATTTTGGAAGCTTTAACCCTTAAAATAACGGAACCGGAGCCGTTTTAAACTTTAACCCCTTTACAGTCCCTGGTATCTGCTTTGCTGAGACCCAACCAAGCCCAAAGGGGAATACGATACCAAATGACGCCTTCAGAAAGTCTTTTCTAAGTATCAGAGCTCCTCACACATGCGACTGCATGCCATGCCTCTCAAAAACAAGTGCGCCACACCGGCGCGAAAATGAGGCTCTGCTTATGCTTTGGGAAAGCCCCTAAGGAATAAGGTGTCTAATACAGTGCCTGCCGATATTCTTATATCAAAATACCCAGATAAAATGATTCCTCAAGGCTAAATATGTGTTAATAATGAATCGATTTAGCCCAGAAAAGTCTACAGTCTTAATAAGCCCTTGTGAAGCCCTTATTTATGATCGTAATAAACATGGCTTACCGGATCCCATAGGGAAAATGACAGCTTCCAGCATTACATCGTCTTGTTAGAATGTGTCATACCTCAAGCAGCAAGAGACTGCATACTGTTCCCCCAACTGAAGTTAATAGCTCTCAACAGTCCTGTGTGGAACAGCCATGGATTTTAGTTACGGTTGCTAAAATCATTTTCCTCATACAAACAGAAATCTTCATCTCTTTTCTGTTTCTGAGTAAATAGTACATACCAGCACTATTTCAAAATAAACTCTTGATTGAATAATAAAAACTACAGTTAAACACTAAAAAACTCTAAGCCATCTCCGTGGAGATGTTGCCTGTACAACGGCAAAGAGAATGACTGGGGTAGGCGGAGCCTAGGAGGGATCATGTGACCAGCTTTGCTGGGCTCTTTGCCATTTCCTGTTGGGGAGGAGAATATCCCACAAGTAAGGATGACGCCGTGGACCGGACACACCTATGTTGGAGAAATATAGTTAATCCCTTTATTACCCATTCCCCAGTTTTGCATAACCAACAGTTATATTAATATACTTTTTACCTCTGATTACCTTGTATGTAAGAACATTCTTCCAGCCCCCTGATCACATGACTGTGACTGTTTATTATCTATTGTCTTACATTTAGCATTGTTTTGTGCTAAATCTTAAATAACCCCCTGTGCTTGTACACAGTGTTATCTATATGGCCCATGTGTACTTTCTGTCTGTGTTGAAAAGAGATTTAAAAAGCATGTGATAAGAGGCAGCCCTCAAAGGCTTAGAAATTAGCATATGAGTCTGCCTAGTTTTAGTTTAAACTAAGAATACCAAGAGAAAAAAGCAAATTTGATAAAAGTAAATTGGAAAGTTGATTAAAATTAAAAGTCCTATCTGAATAATTAAAGTTTAATTCATACTAGACTGTCCCTTTAAAACCCCTAGATCTGATTGGAAATCAGATGAGACTAGTAAGAATGTAGAAATTTAAAAAGAACTGAAATAAAAGGGCAGCCTGCAAAGGCTTAGATACAATATTAATATAACAGTGTTAGTTATGCAAAACTGGGGAATGATTTAAAAAGATAGATAATCCCTTTTATTACCAAAAAAAATGCTGGAAGTAGACTGTCTAGTCAAAATTAAACTTTCACGATTCAGATAGAGTATGCAATTTTTAGCAACTTTCTAATTTACTCCTATTATCAATTTCTTTGTTCTCTTGGTATCTTTATTTGAAAAAGCAAAAACATAAGCTTAGGAGCTGGCCCATTTTTAAATGTAGTCAATCAGCAAGCGCTACCCAGGTGCTGAACCAAAAATGGGTCGGCTCCTAAGTTTACACTCTTGATTTTCAAATAAAGATAACAAGAGAACGAATACAAAAATATTAGGAGTAAATTAAAAAAGTTGCTTAAAATTGCATGCTCTGAATCATGAAAGTAACATTTTGACTAGAATATCCCTTTAAGCTAGTAACTCTCAAATAAGCTACTACTATCTAAACAAAACATTTTCAGAATGAGAGACCATTCCCTCAAATGAAAAGTGAGACAAGGAAAACTGCATCCCAATGGTCGACCCCCGGAATAAAGGGCCAAAGCACACAATAATTGCTCTCTGTCCAGGAAATAATGCAAGAAAAATTCCATCGCTGGAGAACTCTTGGTTCCCCACTGATACAACATCAAAATGAAAAACTGATATTAGGACTGCTGGAAAAGGAGTCAAATAAGGCGAGTTAAGAAATCGTTCAGATATCTAGAACATTGAATGGAAACCTTGCCTCCAGAGAAACCCAAAGTCCTTGCGCCCTCTGAGAATCAGACAACTCCCTATCCTGCAAGCCTAGCATCCACTAAAATAAGCCCAAAATTAAAGAGACGCTCCTAGAATCAGAGACTATGAAATATCCACCAGGAAAGAAACTTTCTTGTTTTGTAATCCAAACAAATTGGTCGAGATAAGGCTGAATTTTCATTCCATAGCTTGAGCATACAAGAGGATGCAAGAAAAACCTTGCAAAGGAGATAGCAGCTGAAGCCATCGCTAGCAAACCTACAAATCCTATGCACTGAGTAACTGAAGGGTAAGATGACATTTAAAGTTTGACACAAGCGCTCTGTAACTATGCTCTGTGAATCACTGACAGAGAAAACAGACATCAAGACTGTAAGCACCCATAGGTAAAAGAACTCAGAACAATGAAATAGAACTTATTGTAGCATTGATATACCATTCATGGTCTTTAAAACTGAAATATGGAAGTTATGAACCCATGGGAATATAAACAAAACTGAAATAAAGTGCTAAAAAACTGAACGTTTCAGCAGAAAGACAACCTCAAGAAATTAGGTGATCCCTGTGAATGGATACATGAAGAAATGCATTCTTCAATTAATAACGGACTATGCTGAACCTGTGGCAAAGGAATTTGAATTATTTCCATAAAGTATGAAATAGGGCTGCATCAATACCATATTTTTTTTTAATTTTTTTTATAAGACTGAGTACAAGTACTGATACTTTTTTAAAAAATACTCGCAGACACTAATTACCAATACTTTTTATTTTATGTTATGTGACACCAAGCACAATACAAACTAATGATACCTTCTATATAATTATGAAGAACTGTAACTCAAAAGACATTATGAAATAATAAAACAGTTTTATTTGATGACACATAGTTCACAAAACATGTTTATAAATAAAAATATTACAATAAAATATATTAACAAATGTAAAATCACAACCAACCAAAAGTGCAATACAGTAAATATAAATATAACAGTGCACTTTTTAAACCATGGGGAACAACACTATGGGCTAGATTACATTTGACTGGCAAGCTTGACTAATGCTCTCATTACATGTCAAACTCCATTAAAGGGACACTCAGGTAAAATTAAACTTTCATGATTCAGATACAGCATGTAATTTTAAACAACTTTCCTATTTACTTCCATTAAATAAAAGTGCACAATCTTTTTATATTTAAACTTTTTGAGTCACCAGCTCCTACGGAGCATGTGCAAGAATTCAAAGAATAAATATATATGCATTTGTGATTTGCTGATTGCTACCGCATGGTACAGGGGGAGTGAAAATAGACATAACTTTGAAATTTGTTAGAAAAAAATCTACTACTCATTTGAAGTTCAGACTAAGTGCTATTGCATTGTCTTGTTATCATGCATGTGTTGATTATGCAAATCTACTTTATTTACTGGTCCTTTAAAGTCTATGGAGTTGGACATGTTAACAGAGCATTGGTAAAGCTTACCAATTAAATGTAATCTAAATCTAGTCCTATAATTGTAGGATGTGTTTATAGGAATTAATTTTAAGGAACACTCTTCCTGCAATTATATAAGACAGGGCATGATTGGCCTACCAGGATATTTCCTGGTGGGCTGCAGCAGCTGGGGCTGGAAAGCTACAATTTAAAGGGGTATTATTATTATCATCATCATCAAGTATTTGTAGAGCGCCAACAGATTCTGCAGCGCTACGAACATAGGTGGTATACAAAATAACATGTACAGGGGTCAAGTGGGTACA
The DNA here is from genome assembly GCF_027579735.1 of Bombina bombina. Lineage (NCBI taxonomy): Eukaryota > Metazoa > Chordata > Amphibia > Anura > Bombinatoridae > Bombina > Bombina bombina. Next base: position 542,154,475 of record NC_069501.1, on the reverse strand, counting down.
GGGCCCTGCCGAGAGTTGCACTGCTGTAGTCGGCTCTTATGAATGTGAACTACAAACAGCTGGGCTCATAGGCTTACATGCTATGGGGTTTAAGGGGATAGCAGTGGAGATAGGAAGGTTAGTGCAGGTTATATGCATCCCTGACCAGTAGAGTCTTCAGGGAGCGCTTAAAGCTTTCAAAACTAGGGGAGTGTATTGTGGAGCGAGGCAGAGAGTTCCATAAAATGGGAGCCAGTCTGGAAAAATCTTGTAAACGGGAATGTGAGGAGGTAACTAGGAGGAGAGGAGATCATCATGAGCGGAGCAAAGGGGACAGGAGGTAGAGTATCTGGTGACGAGGTTTGAGATGTAGGAGGGAGCAGTGCAGTTGAGGGCTTTGTGTGTCAGAGTGAGAATTTTGTGTTTAATCCTGGAAGCAAAAGGGAAGCCAGTGAAGGGATTGGCAGAGAGGTGCAGCAGATGAAGAGAGACATGTAAGGAAGATGAGCCTGGCAGAGGCGTTCATTATGGATTGTAAAGGAGCTAGACAGCAGATAGGGAGACCAGAGGATGGAGTTGCAGTAGTCGAGGCGGGAAAGGATGAGAGAGTGGATTAAAATCTTAGTTGTGTCTTGTGTAAGGAAATGTCTAATTTTAGAGATGTTTTTAAGGTGGAAGCGGAAAGGCTTTAGCCAAGGACTGAATGTAAGGAGTGAAAGATAAATCTGAGTCAATTGTGACCCCAAAACATCGGGCATGTGGGGTTGGGGTAATGATGGAGTTATCAACCGTTATAGAGAAATGGGTGGTGGAGATTTTGGAAGAAGGGGGGAAAATAAGGAGCTCAGTTTTGGAGAGATTTAGCTTGAGGTAGTGAGAGGACATCCAAGATGAGATATGAGAGAGACAGTGACACGGTTAGCAAGGAAGGAGATAGTTCTGGTGCAGAGAGGAAGATTTGGGTGTCATCTACATACAAATGATAATGAAACCCATGGGGGCTTTATTAAGGAACCTAATGAGGATGTGTAGATTGAGAAGAGGAGGGGACCGAGGACAGAGCCTTGCGGTACCCCAACAGAAAGATGTAACGGGGCAGAGGATGCCACAGAGAAGGCTACACTAAAGGTACGGTTAAGACAGATAGGAAGAGAACCACGAGAGAGCTGTGTCGCAGATGTCGATGGAATAGAGGGTTTTGATAAAAGAGGGTCGTCGACAGTATCAAAGGCTGCAGTCAGATCGAGGAGGATAAGTAGAGAGAAGTGGCCTTTGCAGTGGGTCAAGGAGGGAGTTTATTGTAAGGAAATGGGATAGACGTGCATATACTAGCTGTTCAGGAAGCTTTGAGGCATGAGGGAGTAGTGAAAAAGGGCGGTAGTCGGATAGGGAGGTTTGATTGAGAGAATGTTTATTGAGGATAGGTGTGACCAGTGCATATTTAAGAGATGAGGGCAATATACCAGTGCTGAGCGAAGAGATTGAAGATGTGTGAGTATATGGGGTAAGGTAGAAGAGAGGGAGCGGAGTAGCTGTGAGGGGATGGGGTCGAGGGGACAGGTAGTGAGGTGAGAGGATAGTATAAGGGCAGAAACTTGCTCTGTAACAGAGGCAAAAGAGCTAAAATATTTGGTTATGTGGGTTTTGGATGATTGTGAGCTTTTGGGGGTAGGAGACCAGTAGTATGTTGCGAGCCGATTTCATTTCTGATGGAGTCTATTTTGTTGTTGAAGTAGCTGGCAAAAACATAATTTATGCTTACCTGATAAATTCCTTTCTTCTGTTGTGTGATCAGTCCACGGGTCATCATTACTTCTGGGATATTATCTGCTCCCCTACAGGAAGTGCAAGAGGATTCACCCAGCAGAGTTGCTATATAGCTCCTCCCCTCTACGTCACCTCCAGTCATTCGACCAAAGACCAACGAGAAAGGAGAAACCAAGGGTGTAGTGGTGACTGAATTATAATTTAAAAAATATGTACCTGCCTTAAAAAACAGGGCGGGCCGTGGACTGATCACACAACAGAAGAAAGGAATTTATCAGGTAAGCATAAATTATGTTTTCTTCTGTTATGTGTGATCAGTCCACGGGTCATCATTACTTCTGGGATACCAATACCAAAGCAAAAGTACACGGATGACGGGAGGGATAGGCAGGCTCATTATACAGAAGGAACCACTGCCTGAAGAACCTTTCTCCCAAAAATAGCCTCCGAAGAAGCAAAAGTGTCAAATTTGTAAAATTTGGAAAAAGTATGAAGCGAAGACCAAGTTGCAGCCTTGCAAATCTGTTCAACAGAGGCCTCATTCTTAAAGGCCCAAGTGGAAGCCACAGCTCTAGTGGAATGAGCTGTAATTCTTTCAGGAGGCTGCTGTCCAGCAGTCTCATAGGCTAAACGTATTATGCTACGAAGCCAAAAAGAGAGAGAGGTAGCAGAAGCTTTTTGACCTCTCCTCTGTCCAGAATAAACGACAAACAGGGAAGAAGTTTGGCGAAAATCTTTAGTTGCCTGCAAGTAGAACTTGAGGGCACGAACTACATCTAGATTGTGTAGAAGACGTTCCTTCTTTGAAGAAGGATTTGGACACAAGGATGGAACAACAATCTCTTGATTGATATTCCTGTTAGTGACTACCTTAGGTAAGAACCCAGGTTTAGTACGCAGAACTACCTTGTCTGAGTGAAAGATCAGATAAGGAGAATCACAATGTAGGGCTGATAACTCAGAGACTCTTCGAGCCGAGGAAATAGCCATTAAAAATAGAACCTTCCAAGATAACAATTTTATATCAATGGAATGAAGGGGTTCAAACGGAACACCCTGAAAAATGTTAAGAACTAAGTTTAAACTCCATGGCGGAGCAACAGTTTTAAACACAGGCTTGATCCTAGCTAAAGCCTGACAAAAGGCCTGGATGTCTGAATTTTCTGACAGACGCCTGTGTAACAAGATGGACAGAGCTGAGATCTGTCCCTTTAATGAGCTAGCCGATAAACCCTTTTCTAAACCTTCTTGTAGAAAAGACAATATCCTAGGAATCCTAACCTTACTCCAGGAGTAATCTTTGGATTCACACCAGTATAGGTATTTACGCCATATTTTATGGTAAATCTTTCTGGTAACAGGCTTCCTAGCCTGTATCAGGGTATCAATAACCGACTCAGAAAAACCACGTTTTGATAAAATCAAGCGTTCAATTTCCAAGCAGTCAGCTTCAGAGAAGTTAGACTTTGATGTTTGAATGGACCCTGAATCAGAAGGTCCTGTCTTAGGGGTAGAGACCAAGGCGGACAGGATGACATGTCCACTAGATCTGCATACCAAGTCCTGCGCGGCCATGCAGGCGCTATTAGAATCACTGATGCTCTCTCCTGTTTGATTTTGGCAATCAATCGAGGAAGCAGTGGGAAGGGTGGAAACACATAAGCCATCCTGAAGTTCCAAGGTGCTGTCAAAGCATCTATCAGGACCGCTCCCGGATCCCTGGATCTGGATCCGTAGCGAGGAAGTTTGGCATTCTGGCGAGACGCCATGAGATCTATCTCTGGTTTGCCCCAACGTCGAAGTATTTGGGCAAAGACCTCCGGATGAAGTTCCCACTCCCCCGGATGAAGAGTCTGGCGACTCAAGAAATCCGCCTCCCAGTTCTCCACTCCCGGGATGTGGATTGCTGACAGGTGGCAAGAGTGAGACTCTGCCCAGCGAATTATCTTTGATACTTCTATCATTGCTAGGGAGCTTCTTGTCCCTCCTTGATGGTTGATGTAAGCTACAGTCGTGATGTTGTCCGACTGAAACCTGATGAACCCCCGAGTCTTTAACTGGGGCCAAGCTAGAAGGGCATTGAGAACTGCTCTCAATTCCAGAATGTTTATTGGCAGGAGACTTTCCTCCTGACTCCATTGTCCCTGAGCCTTCAGAGAATTCCAGACAGCGCCCCAACCTAGAAGGCTGGCGTCTGTTGTTACAATTGTCCAGTCCGGCCTGCTGAACGGCATCCCCCTGGACAGATGTGGCCGAGAAAGCCACCATAGAAGAGAGTTTCTGGTCTCTTGATCCAGATTCAGAGTGGGGGACAAATCTGAGTAATCCCCATTCCACTGACTCAGCATGCACAATTGCAGCGGTCTGAGATGTAGACGTGCAAAGGGAACTATGTCCATTGCTGCTACCATTAAGCCGATCACCTCCATGCATTGAGCTACTGACGGGAGTTGAATGGAATGAAGGACACGGCATGCATTTAGAAGCTTTGTTAATCTGTCTTCTGTCAGATAAATCTTCATTTCTACAGAATCTATAAGAGTCCCCAAGAATGGAACTCTTGTGAGAGGAAAGAGAGAACTCTTCTTTTCGTTCACTTTCCATCCATGCGACCTTAGAAATGCCAGAACTAACTCTGTATGAGACTTGGCAGTTTGAAAGCTTGAAGCTTGTATCAGAATGTCGTCTAGGTACGGAGCTACCGAAATTCCACACGGTCTTAGTACCGCCAGAAGGGCACCCAGAACCTTTGTAAAGATTCTTGGAGCCGTAGCCAATCCGAATGGAAGGGCTACAAACTGGTAATGCCTGTTTAAGAAGGCAAACCTTAGATACCGGTAATGATCTTTGTGAATCGGTATGTGAAGGTAAGCATCCTTTAAATCCACTGTGGTCATGTACTGACCCTCTTGGATCATGGGTAAGATTGTCCGAATAGTTTCCATTTTGAACGATGGAACTCTTAGGAATTTGTTTAGGATCTTTAAATCCAAGATTGGCCTGAAAGTTCCCTCTTTTTTGGGAACCACAAACAGGTTTGAGTAAAACCCTTGTCCTTGTTCCGACCGCGGAACCGGATGGATCACTCCCATTAATAATAGATCTTGTACACAGCGTAGAAACGCGTCCTTTATTTGGTTTGTTGACAACCTTGACAGATGAAATCTCCCTCTTGGGGGAGAGAATTTGAAGTCTAGAAGGTATTCCTGAGATATGATCTCTAGCGCCCAGGGATCCTGGACATCTCTTGCCCAAGCCTGGGCGAAGAGAGAAAGTCTGCCCCCCACTAGATCCGGTCCCGGATCGGGGGCCCTCGGTTCATGCTGTCTTTGGGGCAGCAGCAGGTTTACTGGCCTGCTTGCCCTTGTTCCAGGACTGGTTAGGCTTCCAGCCTTGTCTGTAACGAGCAACAGCTCCTCCCTGTTTTGGTGCAGTGGAAGTTGGCGCTGCTCCTGCTTTGAAATTCCGAAAGGGACGAAAATTAGACTGTCTAGCCTTAGCTTTGGCTTTGTCTTGAGGTAGAGCGTGGCCCTTACCCCCTGTAATGTCAGCAATAATTTCTTTCAAACCGGGCCCAAATAAAGTTTGCCCCTTGAAGGGTATATTAAGTAATTTGGACTTAGAAGTTACATCAGCCGACCAGGATTTTAGCCACAGCGCCCTACGTGCCTGAATGGCGAATCCTGAATTCTTAGCCGTAAGTTTGGTTAAATGTACTACGGCCTCCGAAATAAATGAATTAGCTAGTTTAAGGACTCTAAGCCTGTCCGTAATGTCGTCCAGCGTAGCTGAACTAAGATTCTCTTCCAGAGACTCAATCCAAAATGCTGCCGCAGCCGTGATCGGCGCGATGCATGCAAGGGGTTGTAATATAAAACCTTGTTGAACAAACATCTTCTTAAGGTAACCCTCTAATTTTTTATCCATAGGATCTGAAAAAGCACAGCTATCCTCCACCGGGATAGTGGTACGCTTAGCTAAAGTAGAAACTGCTCCCTCCACCTTAGGGACCGTTTGCCATAAGTCCCGTGTGGTGGCGTCTATTGGAAACATCTTTCTAAATATTGGAGGGGGTGAGAACGGCACACCGGGTCTATCCCACTCCTTAGTAACAATTTCAGTTAATCTCTTAGGTATAGGAAAAACGTCAGTACTCGCCGGTACCGCAAAGTATTTATCCAACCTACACATTTTCTCTGGTATTGCAACAGTGTTACAATCGTTGAGAGCTGCTAAGACCTCCCCTAGTAAAACACGGAGGTTTTCCAATTTAAATTTAAAATTTGAAATATCTGAATCCAATCTGTTTGGATCAGAACCGTCACCTACAGAATGAAGCTCTCCGTCCTCATGCTCTGCAAGCTGTGACGCAGTATCAGACATGGCCCTAGAATTATCAGCGCACTCTGTTCTCACCCCAGAGTGATCACGCTTGCCTCTTAGTTCTGGTAATTTAGCCAAAACTTCAGTCATAACAGTAGCCATATCTTGTAATGTTATCTGTAATGGCTGCCCAGATGTACTAGGCGCCATAATATCACGCACCTCCCGGGCGGGAGATGCAGGTACTGACACGTGAGGCGAGTTAGTCGGCATAACTCTCCCCTCGCTGTGTGGTGAAATTTGTTCAATTTGTACAGATTGGCTTTTATTTAAAGTAGCATCAATACAGTTAGTACATAAATTTCTATTGGGCTCCACCTTGGCATTGGAACAAATGACACAGGTATCTTCCTCTGAATCAGACATGTTTAACACACTAGCAATAAACATGCAACTCGGTTGCAATTTTATTTAATAAAAACGTACTGTGCCTCAAGAAGCACTAAACGATTAAATGACAGTTGAAATAATGAACTGAAAAACAGTTATAGCATCACTCTTAACAAACAACACACTTTTTAGCAAAGGTTTGTTCCCATTAGTAAAATAACACTAATTAAATTTTAAACATAAAAATTACAGAGCAACGTTTTAAATCACAGTCACTATATAAGTCTCACAGCTCTGCTGAGAGAATCTACCTCCCTTCAAAGAAGTTTGAAGACCCCTGAGTTCTGTTAGAGATGAACCGGATCATGCAGAAAAACTGACTGGGAATTTTTGATGCGTAGCAAAGAGCGCCAAAAACGGCCCCTCCCTCTCACACACAGCAGTGAGAGAGAAACGAAACTGTCATAATTAACACAAGCAAACTGCCAAGTGGAAAAATAATGCCCAAATATTTATTCACTCAGTACCTCATTAATGCAAACGATTCTACATTCCAGCAAAAACGTTTAACATGAAAAATACCTATTAAAAGGTTTAATGTACTTTTACAGAGTAATTCCGGTGAAATACCATCCCCAGAATACTAAAGTGTAGAGTATACATACATGTTCATTATAACGGTATGGCAGGATTTTTTCATCAATTCCATTCAGAAAATAAAAACTGCTACATACCTCAATGCAGATTCAACTGCCCGCTGTCCCCTGATCTGAAGTTTTTACCTCCCTCAGACGGCCGAGAAACAGCAATATGATCTTAACTACTCCGGTTAAAATCATAAGAAAAACTCTGGTAGATTCTTCTTCAAACTCTGCCAGAGAGGTAATAACACGCTCCGGTGCTATTGTAAAATAACAAACTTTTGATTGAAGTTCTAAAAACTAAGTATAATCACCATAGTCCTCTCACACCTCCTATCTAGTCTTTGGGTGCAAGAGAATGACTGGAGGTGACGTAGAGGGGAGGAGCTATATAGCAACTCTGCTGGGTGAATCCTCTTGCACTTCCTGTAGGGGAGCAGATAATATCCCAGAAGTAATGATGACCCGTGGACTGATCACACATAACAGAAGAAATCTTGAGCTGAGAGAGAAGTTGGGAAGGTGGGGGTGGGCGGAGAAGAGTATTGAATGTGGAGAAACAACGTTTTGGGTTTGAAGAAAGAGTAGAGATAAGAGTAGAGAAGTAATGTTTATATAGATTAAGGGCAGAATAGTAAGAGTTCAAGATAAACTTATAGTGAAGAAAGTCAGCTGAACGCCGAGATTTCCTCCAGTGTCTCTCAGCAGTACAGGAACATCTGCGTAGGTACCGTGTCAGAGGAGTATGCCAGGGCTGAGGATAAGTGTATGATTTCCGAGCTATGGTAGGTGAGACCACATTGTCAAGGACCGATGTAAGGGTTGAGTTGTAGTGGCAGATAGATTCATTGGTAGGGATGCACCGAAATTAAAATTCTAGACCGAAACCGATACTGAAAACCGATACTTTTTTTTTCTTCTTTTTTTAACTACAGTGTGTGTGTAGCTGAGAAAACTTGTAGGCAGGAAAGCTCCAACAAATGGGTGTGGTCACTTGTACCGTAGGGTGTGATCTGCAGTGAAACTGGTGAAGCTCTACAAGGGTGAGTGTGGTTATAGCTAGACAATACGAACTGGACAGGTGTTTTGTTTTTGGGTGTAGTTATCTGTGTGATGGGTGTGGCTGCACCTGATAGTCTCTCATCCCATCTCCGCCTAATTCCTGGTTCGGGTCTCAGATTGACCCGTCAGATTATATGTCCAGAGCCCCAAATGGAGTCTGCCTATCACCAGGACCACCAGACTTGGCTACGACCTTATGTGCAAGGTGGTTATAGAAAGTTACTGTGCTTTTTTGTATACACTGTATGGTGGGTGCTAATTTGTACCAACTGTGTGCGAGCTTGGGGCTTATCCATATATAGTGTGCACGCATATTTGACTCAGGCAAATAGAATGTCTACGCACATGAGGCTGATGTATGAGCACTGTATATAAGGCTTATACATATTCACTGTGTGTGCTTAGGGCTGTCTGATAATATCAAGTGTTTATAAACATGTTACTTATCCTCCTTTGAATACTGTATTCAGAACTTTGGTTTCCTTCTATTTAAAAAAAAAATAATAATAATAAAAAAAAAAAAATACACTGCTGGTTTCAAATATGTCATGGTACTTATGTGTGTGCTCTGTGTAACATGCCAGTGCTGTGCTGCTCACCTTATGCTAAGGATAGGCATGTAACTCAATAGAACAGGGGTGGGCTGTACATTTTTAGCCGTTTTGGTCCTCTTTGGGCTGAAATTGGAGTTGCACATTTTCGGCGGCCCAAATGTTGGTGCATTGCTAGTATTATTCTTTATTTAGTTCTGTGTAACAGAATCAGATTTAACTTTTTTTTTTTTTTTACCAATTATCAAAATAAAGTATAGTCCTAGAAAAGTATTAATATATGCAAAACAGTAAGTCAAGTAATGATCTCAAACAGCATCTCTAGGCTGGCATCAAATTTGAAATATGCTACACAATTTTACCGAAAATAAAAGGCAAAAAACCCCAAAAAACTAAATAACAAAAAATGTCATTTTCGGCCGAAACTTCCTTGAGAATTACATTCACTGCCTATGGTACTCCTTAAGGCACCTCTGCCCTCTTCTCTGTCCTCTGAGGGGGGAAAGCGGGCCTCACAGCAGTTTGAGTACCCCTTTCCACGAAAGTCTAAACACCTCACATTTTCCCCTCCTCCTGTGGAGGCAAAACTAAGAATGAGGGGAATAAGTAAGTGGAAGGGATAAAAGCTCTTGTTGTGTTGGGTGGTTTTTGCCTGCCACCAGATGGAGTTTAATCCCATGGGTTATGGTCGTGGACTCTCCCCACCTTATGAAAGGAAAATCAATCATCCTATACAAACAATTTTGCATGTTCAATTACAACAAATGACAAAAAATTTACAGATTCAAAAAAAAAAAAAAAAAAAAAAAAAAATATCTATTTAACTGAATGTATGTACACACACAAGGTGAAAAGGCCACCAAAAAAACTAAATATAAAAAAAAAAATGCAGAGGCTATCCCTGTTTATAGGGCATCTTTCAGCCATAGAAATATTTATTGAGTAAAGGGATGCATTGCATTAAATATCATACAATTTCTGCATAAATCAATTAACGAACAGATGAAACTAGAAACTTTCAACAGCAATGTACTATTAAACAGTGAGCTGCCTGAAAACATCTGGTAAGCCAATGATGAGAAAAAACAAAATGTATGCTTACCTGATAAAATTTCTTTCCGGATATGGTGAGTCCACGGCATCATCAATTACTGTTGGGAATATCACTCCTGGCCAGCAGGAGGCGGCAAAGAGCACCACGGCAAAGCTGTTAAAGGGCCATAATACCCAAATGTTTAAACACTTGAAAGTGATGCAGCATAGCTGTAAAAAGCTGATTAGAAAATATCACCTGAACATCTCTATGTAAAAAAGAAAGATATTTTACCTCAAAAGTTCCTCAGTAGCCACCTCCCATTGTAAAGGATTTCTAAGCAGCATATTAGTGTGTCTGTCCCGGGACAACTGAAAGTATGAGCTTCGTGCACTCTCATATTATTTCACCAATCAGGTAAAGGAAGCTTACTATGAAATCTCATGAGAGTTAAGTCAAATCTCATGAGATCACAGTAAGAGTTCATGACCTCAGCACTGCTGATGCTGATTGGCTGCTGTTCATTTCTTCATTTTTTTAATTTTTTTACCTGCAGCTGGGAGCAGCTGAGTATGACTTTTTACACAGAACTTACTCTGGTGAGCTGAGGAAATTGTGAGGTAAAATATCTTCCTTTTTTACATAGAGATGCTCAGGTGATATTTTCCTGTCAGCTTTTTACAGTTATACTGCATCAGTTTCAAGTGATTTAGCATATGAGTATTATGTCCCTTTAAGTATCACTCCCATTCCCACAACCCCGAGTCATTCGACCAAAGGTAAATGGAGAAAAAGAAGTAACACAAGGTGTAGAGGTGCCTGAGGTTTTAGAAAAAAGGAACTGTCTTAACCTAAAAAGGGGTGGGGCCGTGGACTCGCCGTTCTGGAAAGAAGAAATTTATCAGGTAAGCATACATTGTTTTCTTTCCTAAGATATGGTGAGTCCATGGCATCATCAATTACTGTTGGGAACCAATACCCAAGCTAGAGGACACAGATGATTAGGGAGGGGCAAGACAGGTAGGTAATCCACATCCACCACTGCTTGAAGAACCTTCCTCCCAAAAGAAGCCTCAACTGAGGCAAAAGTATCGAATTTGTGAAATTTAGAAATAGTATGCAGAGAAGACCAAGTTGCAGCCTTGCAAATCTGTTCCATAGAAGCTTTATTCTTGAAAGCCAAAGAAGAGAAAGCCCCAGTGGAATGAGCTGTAATTCTCTCAGGAGGCTGCTGACCAGCAGTCTCATAGGCCAAACGAATTATACTTCTTAACCAGAGAGAAAGAGAAGTAGCTGTAGCTTTCTGACCTTTACGTTTCCCAGAGAAACAGGGCAGAAGACTGGCGAAAATCCTTAGATGCCTGAAGGTAGAAATGAGATTTGGTTGAAGGAAGGGACCCTGAAGTAGGTGGTCTCCAATAGGTCCGCAAACCAAATCCTGCAAGGCCACGTAGGGGCTATGAGACTCACGGACGCTCTCTCCTGCCTGATATGAGCAATGACTCGCAGAAGGAGAGCAAACTGAGGAAACAGGTATGCCAGCCTGAAATTCCAAGGGACTGCCAGAGCATCTATCAGAGAAGCCTGAGGATCCCTCGACCTCGAAGCGTACCTCAGGAGCTTGGCATTCTGTCGAGACGCCATCAGATCCAGCTCCGGCTTCCCCCATTTGAGGATCAAACTGGAGAACACCTCCAGATGGAGCTCCCACTTACCGGGATGAAAAGTCTGTCTGCTCAGAAAATCCACCTCCCAATTGTCCACTTCTGGAATGTGGATGGCAGATAGACCGCAACTGTGAGCTTCTGCCCACTGAATAATCTGAGCGACCTCTTTCATGGCTAAGGAACTCAGAGTCCCTCCTTGGTGGATGATGTAAGCCACTGATGTGTTGTCCGACTGGAACCTGATAAACCGGGCGAAGGCTAACCGAGTCCAAGCCATCAGAGCATTGAAGATCGCTCACAACTCCAAGATGTTTATGGGGAGAGCTGACTGCTCCCAAGTCCAGAGTCCTTGCGCTTTTAACAAGTCTCAGTCTGCTCCCCAGCCACGCAAGCTGGCGTCCGTGGTCACAATCACCCAGGAAGGTCTCTGAAAACACGTTCCCTGAGAGAGATGTCCCTGAGAGAGATGTTCCTGAGACAGCCACCACGGGAGAGAGTCTCTTGTCAACTGATCCAGATCTATCCTCTGAGACAGATCCGCATAGTCTCCGTTCCATTGTCTGAGCATGCATAACTGCAATGGAACCGAGCGAATGGAACGATGACCATGGACGCGACCATCAGACCAATTACCTCCATATATTGAGCCACTGATAACTCTGTAGAGAGGCAAGAGGAAAGAAAGCATCTTGGCTTTTCTAAACTCTGTCAGAAATATTTTCATTGATAGAGAATCTATAATGGTTCCTAAGAACACTAGCCTTGAAGCTGGAACAAGGGAACTCTTTCCCAGATTCACTTTCCATCCGTGGGAACGTAGAAAAGATAACAAGATCCCTATATGAGTTTGCTTGTTTAAAAGATGGCGCCTGAACCAGAATGTCGTCCAGATAAGGCGCCACTGCAATTCCCCAAGACAGGATCACTGCCAAGAGAGGCCCCAGAACCTTTGAGAAAATTCTAAGAGCTGTGGCAAGACCAAACAACAGAGCTACAAACTGAAAGTGTTTGTCCAGAAAGGCAAATCTCAGAAACTTGTGATGATCCCTGTGAATGGGAATATGAAGGTATGCATCCTTCAGGTCTATGGTCGTCATGAACTGACCCTCTTGAACCAAGGGAAGAATGGAACGTATGGTTTCCATCTTGAAGGATTGTACTTTGAGAAACTTGTTTAGACACTTCAAGTCTAGAATCGGTCAGAGTTCCCTCTTTTTTGGGAACCACAAACAGATTGGAATAGAATCCTAACCTCTGTTCCTGAACTGGAACTATCACTCCCAGGTCCGAAAGGTCCTGAACACATTTCAAGAACGCCTCTTTATCTGGTCTGCAGATAATCTTGAGAGATGGAACATGCCCCTAGGATGAAAAGTCTTGAACTTTAATTTGTAACCCTGGGATACGATGTCCACGGCCCAAGGGTCTGGAACATCTCATATCCATGCTTGAGAGAACTGAGAAAGTCTGCCCCCCACTTGGTCCGATCCCGGATTGGGGGGCAAACCCTTCATGCTGATTTTGAATCAGCTGCGGGTTTCTTTGATTGCTTCCCCTTGTTCCAAGACTGATTGGGTTTCCAAGTTTGTTTGGACTGTTCCTGCTTGGAAGTTGAAGGGGAAGGCTTACCTCTGATGTTACGAAAGGAAAGAAAACTACTCTGACGTGCATTCGATCTATTTTTCTTATCTTGTGGCAGAAAAAGGAAATTTATGCTTAACTGATAAATTGATTTCTTTTACGATATGCCGAGTACACGGGTTTCATCCTTTACTTGTGGGATATAATCCTCCTGCTAACAAGAAGTGGCAAAGAGCACCACAGCAGAGCTGCTATATAGCTCCTCCCCTAACACCTCCCCCCAGTCATTCGACCGAAGATATAGGAAGAGAAAGGTAAATAACCATTAAGGTGCAGAGGTGACTGAAGTTTATATAAAAATAAAACCTGTCTCAAAATGACAGGGTGGGCCATGGACTCAGTATATCGTAAAAGGAATCCATTTATCAGGTAAGCATAAAACATAATTTATGTAAGAACTTACCTGATAAATTCATTTCTTTCATATTAACAAGAGTCCATGAGCTAGTGACGTATGGGATATACATTCCTACCAGGAGGGGCAAAGTTTCCCAAACCTTAAAATGCCTATAAATACACCCCTCACCACACCCACAAATCAGTTTAACGAATAGCCAAGAAGTGGGGTGATAAGAAAAAAAGTGCGAAGCATATAAAATAAGGAATTGGAATAATTGTGCTTTATACAAAAAAATCATAACCACCACAAAAAAGGGTGGGCCTCATGGACTCTTGTTAATATGAAAGAAATTAATTTATCAGGTAAGTTCTTACATAAATTATGTTTTCTTTCATGTAATTAACAAGAGTCCATGAGCTAGTGACGTATGGGATAATGACTACCCAAGATGTGGATCTTTCCACGCAAGAGTCACTAGAGAGGGAGGGATAAAATAAAGACAGCCAATTCCTGCTGAAAATAATCCACACCCAAAATAAAGTTTAACAAAAAACATAAGCAGAAGATTCAAACTGAAACCGCTGCCTGAAGAACTTTTCTACCAAAAACTGCTTCAGAAGAAGAAAATACATCAAAATGGTAGAATTTAGTAAAAGTATGCAAAGAGGACCAAGTTGCTGCTTTGCAGATCTGGTCAACCGAAGCTTCATTCCTAAACGCCCAGGAAGTAGATACTGACCTAGTAGAATGAGCTGTAATTCTTTGAGGCGGAATTTTACCCGACTCAACATAGGCAAGATGAATTAAAGATTTCAACCAAGATGCCAAAGAAATGGCAGAAGCTTTCTGGCCTTTTCTAGAACCGGAAAAGATAACAAATAGACTAGAAGTCTTACGGAAAGATTTCGTAGCTTCAACATAATATTTCAAAGCTCTAACAACATCCAAAGAATGCAATGATTTCTCCTTAGAATTCTTAGGATTAGGACATAATGAAGGAACCACAATTTCTCTACTAATGTTGTTGGAATTCACAACTTTAGGTAAAAATTCAAAAGAAGTTCGCAACACCGCCTTATCCTGATGAAAAATCAGAAAAGGAGACTCACACGAAAGAGCAGATAATTCAGAAACTCTTCTAGCAGAAGAGATGGCCAAAAGGAACAAAACTTTCCAAGAAAGTAATTTAATGTCCAAAGAATGCATAGGTTCAAACGGAGGAGCTTGAAGAGCTCCCAGAACCAAATTCAAACTCCAAGGAGGAGAAATTGACTTAATGACAGGTTTTATACGAACCAAAGCTTGTACAAAACAATGAATATCAGGAAGAATAGCAATCTTTCTGTGAAAAAGAACAGAAAGAGCGGAGATTTGTCCTTTCAAAGAACTTGCGGACAAACCCTTATCTAAACCATCCTGAAGAAACTGTAAAATTCTCGGTATTCTAAAAGAATGCCAAGAAAAATGATGAGAAAGACACCAAGAAATATAAGTCTTCCAGACTCTATAATATATCTCTCGAGATACAGATTTACGAGCCTGTAACATAGTATTAATCACGGAGTCAGAGAAACCTCTATGACCAAGAATCAAGCGTTCAATCTCCATACCTTTAAATTTAAGGATTTCAGATCCGGATGGAAAAAAGGACCTTGTGACAGAAGGTCTGGTCTTAACGGAAGAGTCCATGGCTGGCAAGATGCCATCCGGACAAGATCCGCATACCAAAACCTGTGAGGCCATGCCGGAGCTATTAGCAGAACAAACGAGCATTCCCTCAGAATCTTGGAGATTACTCTTGGAAGAAGAACTAGAGGCGGAAAAATATAGGCAGGATGATACTTCCAAGGAAGTGATAATGCATCCACTGCCTCCGCCTGAGGATCCCGGGATCTGGACAGATACCTGGGAAGTTTCTTGTTTCGATGAGAGGCCATCAGATCTATCTCTGGGAGCCCCCACAATTGAACAATCTGAAGAAATACCTCTGGGTGAAGAGACCATTCGCCCGGATGCAACGTTTGGCGACTGAGATAATCCGCTTCCCAATTGTCTACACCTGGGATATGAACCGCAGAGATTAGACAGGAGCTGGATTCCGCCCAAACCAAAATCCGAGATACTTCTTTCATAGCCAGAGGACTGTGAGTCCCTCCTTGATGATTGATGTATGCCACAGTTGTGACATTGTCTGTCTGAAAACAAATGAACGATTCTCTCTTCAGAAGAGGCCAAGACTGAAGAGCTCTGAAAACTGCACGGAGTTCCAAGATATTGATCGGTAATCTCACCTCCTGAGATTCCCAAACTCCTTGTGCCGTCAGAGATCCCCACACAGCTCCCCAACCTGTGAGACTTGCATCTGTTGAAATTACAGTCCAGGTCGGAAGAACAAAAGAAGCCCCCTGAATTAAACGATGGTGATCTGTCCACCATGTTAGAGAGTGCCGAACAATCGGTTTTAAAGATATTAATTGATATATCTTCGTGTAATCCCTGCACCATTGGTTCAGCATACAGAGCTGAAGAGGTCGCATGTGAAAACGAGCAAAGGGGATCGCGTCCGATGCAGCAGTCATAAGACCTAGAATTTCCATGCATAAGGCTACCGAAGGGAATGATTGAGACTGAAGGTTTCGACAGGCTGTAATCAATTTTAGACGTCTCTTGTCTGTTAAAGACAAAGTCATGGACACTGAATCTATCTGGAAACCCAGAAAGGTTACCCTTGTTTGAGGAATCAAAGAACTTTTTGGTAAATTGATCCTCCAACCATGATCTTGAAGAAACAACACAAGTCGATTCGTATGAGACTCTGCTAAATGTAAAGACGGAGCAAGTACCAAGATATCGTCCAAATAAGGAAATACCACAATACCCTGTTCTCTGATTACAGACAGAAGGGCACCGAGAATCTTTGTGAAAATTCTTGGAGCTGTAGCAAGGCCAAACGGTAGAGCCACAAATTGGTAATGCTTGTCTAGAAAAGAGAATCTCAGGAACTGATAATGATCTGGATGAATCGGAATATGCAGATATGCATCCTGTAAATCTATTGTGGACATATAATTCCCTTGCTGAACAAAAGGCAATATAGTCCTTACAGTTACCATCTTGAACGTCGGTATCCTTACATAACGATTCAATAATTTTAGATCCAGAACTGGTCTGAAGGAATTCTCCTTCTTTGGTACAATGAAGAGATTTGAATAAAACCCCATCCCCTGTTCCGGAACCGGAACCGGAACTGGCATAATTACTCCAGCCAACTCTAGATCTGAAACACAATTCAGAAATGCTTGAGCTTTCACTGGATTTACTGGGACATGGGAAAGAAAAAATCTCTTTGCAGGAGGTCTCATCTTGAAACCAATTCTGTACCCTTCTGAAACAATGTTCTGAATCCAAAGATTGTGAACAGAATTGATCCAAATTTCTTTGAAAAAACGTAACCTGCCCCCTACCAGCTGAACTGGAATGAGGGCCGTACCTTCATGTGAACTTAGAAGCAGGCTTTGCCTTTCTGGCAGGCTTGGATTTATTCCAGACTGGAGATGGTTTCCAAACTGAAACTGCTCCTGAGGATGAAGGATCAGGCTTTTGTTCTTTGTTGAAACGAAAGGAACGAAAACGATTGTTAGCCCTGTTTTTACCTTTAGACTTTTTATCCTGTGGTAAAAAAGTTCCTTTCCCACAAGTAACAGTTGAAATAATAGAATCCAACTGAGAACCAAATAATTTGTTTCCCTGGAAAGAAATGGAAAGTAGAGTTGATTTAGAAGCCATATCAGCATTCCAAGTCTTAAGCCATAAAGCTCTTCTGACTAAGATAGCCAGAGACATAAATCTAACATCAACTCTAATAATATCAAAAATGGCATCACAGATGAAATTATTAGCATGCTGGAGAAGAATAATAATATCATGAGAATCACGATTTGTTACCTGTTGCGCTAGAGTTTCCAACCAAAAAGTTGAAGCTGCAGCAACATCAGCCAATGATATAGCAGGTCTAAGAAGATTACCTGAACATAGATAAGCTTTCCTTAGAAAAGATTCAATTTTTCTATCTAAAGGATCCTTAAACGAGGTACCATCTGACGTAGGAATGGTAGTACGTTTTGCAAGGGTAGAAATAGCCCCATCAACTTTAGGGATTTTGTCCCAAAATTCTAACCTGTCAGGCGGAACAGGATATAATTTCTTAAAACGTTTAGAAGGAGTAAATGAATTACCCAATTTATCCCATTCCTTAGCAATTACTGCAGAAATAGCATTAGGAACAGGAAAGACTTCTGGAATAACCGCAGGAGCTTTAAAAACCTTATCCAAACGTATAGAATTAGTATCAAGAGGACTAGAATCCTCTATTTCTAAAGCAATTAGTACTTCTTTAAGTAAAGAGCGAATAAATTCCATCTTAAATAAATATGAAGATTTATCAGCATCAATCTCTGAGACAGAATCCTCTGAACCAGAAGAGTCCAAAGAATCAGAATGATGGTGTTCATTTAAAAATTCATCTGTAGAGAGAGAAGATTTAAAAGACTTTTTACGTTTACTAGAAGGAGAAATAACAGACAAAGCCTTCTTTATGGATTCAGAAACAAAATCTCTTATGTTATCAGGAACATTCTGCACCTTAGATGTTGAGGGAACTGCAACAGGCAATGGTACATCACTAAAGGAAATATTATCTGCTTTAACAAGTTTGTCATGACAATTATTACAAACAACAGCTGGAGGAATAGCTACCAAAAGTTTACAGCAGATACACTTAGCTTTGGTAGATCCAGCAGGCAGAGGTTTTCCTGTAGTATCTTCTGGCTCAGATGCAACGTGAGACATCTTGCAATATGTAAGAGAAAAAACAACATATAAAGCAAAATAGATCAAATTCCTTATAAGACAGTTTCAGGAATGGGAAAAAAATGCCAAACATCAAGCTTCTAGCAACCAGAAGCAAATGAAAAATGAGACTGAAATAATGTGGCGACAAAAGCGACGCCCATATTTTTTGGCGCCAAATAAGACGCCCACATTATTTGGCGCCTAAATGCTTTTGGCGCCAAAAATGACGCCACATCCGGAACGCCGACATTTTTGGCGCAAAATAACGTCAAAAATGACGCAACTTCCGGCGACACGTATGACGCCGGAAGCGGAAAAGAATTTTTGCGCCAAAAAAGTCCGCGCCAAGAATGACGCAATAAAATGAAGCATTTTCAGCCCCCGCGAGCCTAACAGCCCACAGGGAAAAAAGTCAAATTTTTGAGGTAAGAAAAATATGATAATTTAAAGCATAATCCCAAATATGAAACTGACTGACTGGAAATAAGGAAAGTTGAACATTCTGAGTCAAGGCAAATAAATGTTTGAATACATATATTTAGAACTTTATAAATAAAGTGCCCAACCATAGCTTAGAGTGTCACAGAAAATAAGACTTACTTACCCCAGGACACTCATCTACATGTTTGTAGAAAGCCAAACCAGTACTGAAACGAGAATCAGTAGAGGAAATGGTAAATATAAGAGTATATCGTCGATCTGAAAAGGGAGGTAAGAGATGAATCTCTACGACCGATAACAGAGAACCTTATGAAAAAGACCCCGTAGAAGGAGATCACTGCATTCAATAGGCAATACTCTCCACACATCCCTCTGACATTCACTGCACGCTGAGAGGAAAACCGGGCTCCAACTTGCTGCGGAGCGCATATCAACGTAGAATCTAGCACAAACTTACTTCACCACCTCCCTTGGAGGCAAAGTTTGTAAAACTGATTTGTGGGTGTGGTGAGGGGTGTATTTATAGGCATTTTAAGGTTTGGGAAACTTTGCCCCTCCTGGTAGGAATGTATATCCCATACGTCACTAGCTCATGGACTCTTGTTAATTACATGAAAGAAATTTCCTTTTCTTTAATAAGATATACAGAGTCCACGGGTTTCATCCTTTACTTGTGGGATACCAATACCAAAGCTTTAGGACACGGATGAAAGGGAGGGACAAAACAGGAACCTAAAAGGAAGGCACCACTGCTTGAAGCACCTTTCTCCCAAAAATATCCTCAGAAGAAGCAAAAGTATCAAATTTGTAAAAAGTATGAAGGGAGGACCAAGTCGCAGCCTTACAAATCTGTTCAACAGAAGCATAATTTTTAAAAGCCCATGTGGATGCCACAGCTCTAGTAGAATGAGCCACAATCTTCTCAGGAGGCTGCTGTCCAGCAGTCTCGTATGCCAAACTTTGGCAGAGACAACATGTCCACTAGATCTGCATACCATGTCCTGCGTGGCCACGCAGACGCTATTAGAATTACCGAAGCCCTCTCCTGTTTGATTCTGGCAATCACACGAGGAAGGAGAGGAAACGGTGGAAACACATAAGCCAGGTTGAACGACCAAGGTACTGCTAGGGCATTTATCAGCACCACCTGGGGGTCTCTTGACCTGGACCCGTAACGTGGAAGTTTGGCATTCTGTCGAGATGCCATCAGATCCAATTCCGGTGTGCCCCATTGATGAATTAAGGTTGCAAACACCTCCGGGTGAAGTTCCCATTCCCCCGGATGAAAAGTCTGACGACTTAGAAAATCTGCTTCCCAGTTCTCTACTCCTGGGATATAGATCGCAGACAGATGGCAAGAGTGAGCCTCCGCCCATCGAATTATCATTGAAACTTCTATCATCGCTAGAGAACTCCTTGTTCCTCCTTGATGATTGATGTACGCCACAGTCGTGATGTCCGACTGGAATCTTATGAATTTTGCCAAAGCCAACTGAAGCCACGCTAGCAGCGCATTGAAAATCGCTCTCAGTTCCAGAATATTGATTGGTAATTGAGACTCCGCCTGAGTCCACACGCCCTGAGCCTTCCGGGAATTCCAGACTGCACCCCAGCCCAGAAGACTGGCGTCTGTCGTTACTATCACCCAAGATGGCCTGCGGAAGCACATCCCTTGGGACAGATTGTCCTGCGACAACCACCACTGAAGAGAGTCTCTGATCTCTTGGTCCAGATTTATCTGAGGAGATAAATTCACATAATCCCCATTCCACTGACTGAGAATGCACAGTTGTAGTGGTCTGAGATGAAAGCGAGCAAACTGAATGATATCCATTGCCGCTACCATTAGTCTGATGGCTTCCATGCACTGAGCCACTGATGGCCGATGAATGGACTGTAGAGCCCTGCAAGTATTTAGAATCTTTGATTTTCTGACTTCTGTCAGAAATATTTTCATGTTTTCTGAGTCTATCAGAGTTCCCAGGAATGAAACTAGTCTGTGGAACTAGTGAACTCTTTTCTACATTCACTTTTCAACCGTGAGTTCTCAGAAATGACAACACTATTTCCGTGTGTGATTTTGATAGATGAAATGTTGACGCCTGGATCAAGATATCGTCCAGATAAGGCGCCACCGCTATTCCTTGCGGCCTGAGCACCGCTAGAAGAGTCCCTAGAACCTTTGTGAAGATCCTTGGAGCCGTGGCCAACCCGAAGGGAAGGGCCACAAACTGATAATGTTTGTCCTGAAATGCAAATTGCAGGAACGGATGATCCTTGTGGATAGGGACGTGAAGATACGCATCCTTCAGGTCCACCATGGTCATGTACTGACCCTCCTGGATCATGGGCAGAATTGTACGAATGTTCTCCATCTTGAACGATGGGACTCTGAGAAACTTGTTTAGACATTTGAGATCTAAAATTGGTCTGAAGGTTCCCTCTTTTTTGGGAACCATGAAAAGGTTTGAATAGAACCCCTGCCCTTGTTCTCGAGCTGGAACTGGGCAAATTACACCCATGGTGTAGAGGTCTTTTACATAGCGCAAGAACGCCTCTCTTTTTGTCTGATCTACAGACAATCGTGAGAGATGAAATCTTCCTCTTGGGGGAAAATCCTTGAATTCCAACTGATACCCCTGGGTCACAATTTCCAATGCCCAGGGATCCTGTACATCCCTTGCCCAAGCCTGAGAAAAGAAAGAGTCTGCCCCCTACTAGATCCGGTCCCGGATGAGGGACTGCCCCTTCATGCTGTCTTGGTAGCAGCAGCGGGCTTTTTGACTTGTTTACTTTTATTCCAGGCCTGGTTAGGTCTCCAGACCGCCTTGGATTGCGCAAGGTTCCCTTCCTGCTTAGCGGAGGAAGGGGAAGCAGATGATGTTCCTTTAAAATTTCGAAAGGAACGAAAATTATTTTGTTTGCTCCTCATCTTGAGGGGCTTGTCCTGAGGTAGGGTGTGACCCTTACCTCCAGTAAAGTCAGAAATTATTTCCTTCAGTTCAGGCCCAAATAGGGTCTTACCCTTGAAGGGAATAGACAAAAGCTTAGACTTAGACGACCCATCTGCCGACCAAGATTTTAGCCATAACGCTCTGCGCGCCACAATGGCAAAGCCTGCATTTTTTGCTGCTAATTTCGCAAGCTGAAAAGCAGCATCCGCCATGAAAGAATTTGAAAGTTTAAGCCTTAATTCTGTCTAAAATGTCCTCTAAAGGTGTCTCCACCTTCAGGGACTATTCCAGGGCATCAAATCAGAAGGCAGCTGCAGTAGTTACTGGAACCATGCAAGCTATAGGCTGCAAAAGAAAACCCTGGTGAACAAAAATTCTTTAGAAGACCCTCCAGCTTTTTAACCATAGGGTCTTTGAACGCACAACTGTCCTCAATGGGTATAGTTGTACGCTTAGCTAAAGTAGAAACAGCTCCCTCCACCTTGGGAATCAATTGCCAAAAATCCCGCATGGTGTCAGATATGGGAAACATTTTCTTAAAATTAGGAGGGGGAGAAAACGGTATACCTGGTCTATCCCATTCCTTCTTAACAATTTCCGAAATTCTCTTAGGAACCGGAAAAACATCCGTGTAAGTAGGTACTTCCAAATATTTGTCCATTTTACACAATTTTTCTGGAGGAACCGTGATCGGGTCACAATCATCCAGAGTCACCAAAACCTCCCTGAGCAATAAGGGGAGGTGTTCTAATTTAAATTTAAAGGACATGAAGTCCGAATCTGTCTGAGGTAATACATTTCCCGACTCTGAAAGTTCTCCCTCAGACATAAAATCCCTGACCCCCACATCAGAGCATTGGGAGAATACATCAGAAATAGCCACTAAGGCGTCAGAGGGTTCATTATTTGTATTAATATCTGACCTATGGTGTTTACCCTGCAAGGCTGGCAGCTTAGACAATACCTCTGTAAGGGTGGTAGACATAACTGCAGCCATATATTGCAAAGTAAAAGAATTAGACGCACTAGAAGTACTAGGCGTCGCTTGCGTGAGCGTTAAAGGTTGTGACACTTGGGGAGAATTAGATGGCATATCTTGATTCTCTGCCTGAGAATTCTGAGACCCACTTTCTTTATTTAAAATGTGATCCTTACAGTGTAAGGCCCTTTCGGTACAAGGAGGACACAATGTAAGAGGGGGTTCCACCATGGTTTCTAAACACATAGAACACTGACTTCCCATGTCAGACATGTTGCACAGACTAGTAATAACAGCACAAGTCTTTCCCAAACTTTATGTGTAAAAATAATACAGTACAAAAAAAAAAAACACTGTTACTGCGCCTTTAAGAATAAAAAAAGTGTACACTGTTTTGCAAAATCGTTAAAACGATACCCAAAATGAAATATTTTGTTGTTTTTAGAGCCTAATGTGCCCTCAGAGGCTGCACCACAAGCAAAGGAGTTACATTGCAAATTCAAAAAATTAAGCAGGAGTAAAACGATCTGCAGACAAACAGTTAAAGCCTTCTGCACCTCGCCACAGCTCTGCTGTGGCGCCTACCTGCCCTCAAGACCCGACAAAACGATCTGGTCCCACTCCAAAGTACAGCCTCACAGTCTGGTTCCAAACGGAGCTAATGGCTGTTACCTCTCCAGAAACTAACTGTGCACTGAAGCGCGAAAATAGGCCCCGCCCATCATGTCTGATGAGCCAAAAATGCAGAAAACCGCATGGGAAGCGTTTTCAAGCAATATATGTACACACTTCTTTTAATAATATGCCATGTGAGCCCCACACATAAAATGTAAAAACAACTCAGCCTCATAAACCCTACAATCGTCATTAGGTTTCCTAGGCTACCCCAGTGTCTAACTACAAAGCCCATAAGTGTCCCATGTTATATAGAATGGGATAATAATACAGGTCACCACAGTACCATCCTATAATAAGGACTACTGCTTACCCTTGCCCCGCTTTGGGGAATGTGTCAGCCAAATTCTGATATATCATGTCTCCTCAGAATGCAAATGACTGCACATACCTTAAAATTGTTTGTAGCAAGAAATCGTTCCCCCATACTGAAGACTTCTCATGTACTTCCTCAGCAACGCTTGTGGGAACGAACATTGATCTTAGTTACTACTGCTAAGATCATCAGACTCCAGGCATGATTCTTCTTCCATATCATGCCAGAGTAAAAACAGTACTCACCGGTACCATTTTAAAATAAAAAACTCTTGATTATAGAAAACTAAACTATCTTTTTATCACCAAATAAACTTTACCCTTCCTATTGCTATGCATAGGCAAAGAGAATGACTGAGGGGAGGAGTTAAGGTAGAAGCTATATAGCAGCTCTGCTGTGGTGCTCTTTGCCACTTCCTGTTAGACTCGGTATAGCTTGTAAAAGAAAGACCGTTTACCACCTGTGATATCGGAAATAATTTCTGCCAGGTCAGGTGTAAACAATGTCTTACCCTTGTAAGGGATCGCCAAAAGCTTGGACTTAGATGAAACATTCGCTGACCAAGATTTTAACCATAAAGCTCTGCGCGCTAGTACCGCAAAACCAGATATTTTGGCTCCCAACTTAATGACCTGTAAAGAAGCGTCAGTAATAAAGGAATTAGCTAACTTAAGAGCCTTTCTGCTTGAAGAGACTCAGACAATGCATCAAACAAGTAGGCCGCCGCACTTGTCACAGTGGCAATACACACTGCAGGTTGCCATTGGAGACCTTGATAAACATACATCTTTTTTAAAAAAGCCTCCAGATTTTTGTCCATTGGATCCTTAAAATAACAGCTATCCTCTATAGGAATAGTAGTTCTCTTAGCCAAAGTAGAAATCGCCCCATCCCGCTTTGGGCACCATCTGCCACGAATCCTTAATGGAGTCAGCCACCGGAAACATCTTTTTAAAAATCTGATATGGAGAAAAAGGAATCCCAGGTCTCTCCCACTCCTGTGCAATAATCTCTGTAACACGATTTGGTACAGGAAACACCTCCACAGCAGAAGGAACATCAAAATATTTAGTTTACTAGATAGATGGACTTCTTAGGATTGACAACGACAATATTATCGGAGTCGTCCAGAATAGTAAAAACCTCCTTTAACACACGGAGGTGTTTAAACTTGAATCTGAAGGATACCACTTCAGCATCAGAGGAAGGATTTATACTGAGATTTCACCCTCAGAGGCTACTGACGTATCTTCCTCAGACTTCTGAGAAAGAGCAACTTGATTAGCCGGAACTGGATCAGAAACCTTACTAACTGAATCTTTAAATTTCCTCTTGTGACTTCCCTGAAGCATGGGAACGGCAGCTAATGCCTCAGCTACAGCAGAAGATACCTGGGCAGCAATGTCTGCTGGCAAATAAACTCCTTCAGGAGATTGAGAGGAACCGCAGGGCACTGCATGAGACGATAAAGTTTGAGGAAAAAACTGTGGCATTACCTGAACAGCATTAACTTGAGAGAAAGGTGGCTCCGAATCAAAAAGGCTAACTTTATACATTAGAGTTCTTTCAATACATAAACAAAAAGGGCAAAGGAGGTTCCAATTGGTTATTGAAACAAAGCTTGCATCCAAAAAAGGCAGAGACTCCATATTGCAGAAAAAAAAATAAAAACTTTTTTTTTCATTTCTTCTAACACTGTTTCTTTAAATATTAATTCCCAAAAGTGATCAAAAATCCCCAACACGGATATAGAGCGACTTGCAAAAAACCCACTTATAAGTGAAAATTGACCAAAGAGAAAAACCCTTTATAAAATATTTAGAAGGAAAGTTCCCTCTTTCCAAAACCTCTAACATCTGTTCCTGCCAGACCTCTACACCTCAGCGATATAGCCGAGGCACCTACCTGCCCCCTCTGCTGCTTGCGACTCAGATGTGTGATCGCAACAGCTCCGGACCTCCCAGGATGTATAATGTCCCTTTAAAAGCTTTTTTGTGGTGCTTTTTGCCTCCTCCTGCTGGCCAGGAGTGATATTTCCAACATTTCCAACAGTAATTGATGCCGTGGACTCACTATATCTTAGGAAAGAAGTGTGTAGCCAACACTCATTAACTAGCCTTTCAACAAAAGATAAAGAGAAAGTAAATTTGAAAATGGAAATTTAAAAGCATCTTTAAATGACATGCTCTATCTGAATCATGCAAGCTTAATTTCCTTTAATATCGATTTAAATGATTCTAGAGAGCACTGGTTTTCAAACCTGTCCTCAGGCCTCCTCCCTTACAGTCCAGTTGTCAGGATTACGTTGAAAGAAAGCAGGTAAAATTATGTTTACTAATCAGCAGATTTCACCTGTGCTCTAGTTCAGATATCCGCAAAATGAGGCCTGAGGACAGGTTTGAAAACCAGTGCTATAGAGCATTGCAATTTTAAATACATTTTCAATTTACTTCTATTATAAACGTTGCTTTGTTCTTTTGGTATCATTTGTTGAAGGGTTAACCTAGATAGGCTGATAGATTAGGACTGTGCATATGTCTTTAGCAGTCTATGGCAGCAGGGTTTGCAACCATGTATATCATTGATAACAGAATTTATGTTTACCTGATAAATTACTTTCTCCAACGGTGTGTCCGGTCCACGGCGTCATCCTTACTTGTGGGATATTCTCTTCCCCAACAGGAAATGGCAAAGAGCCCAGCAAAGCTGGTCACATGATCCCTCCTAGGCTCCGCCTACCCCAGTCATTCGACCGACGTTAAGGAGGAATATTTGCATAGGAGAAACCATATGGTACCGTGGTGACTGTAGTTAAAGAAAATAAATTATCAGACCTGATTAAAAAAAAAAACCAGGGCGGGCCGTGGACCGGACACACCGTTGGAGAAAGTAATTTATCAGGTAAACATAAATTCTGTTTTCTCCAACATAGGTGTGTCCGGTCCACGGCGTCATCCTTACTTGTGGGAACCAATACCAAAGCTTTAGGACACGGATGAAGGGAGGGAGCAAATCAGGTCACCTAAATGGAAGGCACCACGGCTTGCAAAACCTTTCTCCCAAAAATAGCCTCAGAAGAAGCAAAAGTATCAAACTTGTAAAATTTGGTAAAAGTGTGCAGTGAAGACCAAGTCGCTGCCCTACATATCTGATCAACAGAAGCCTCGTTCTTGAAGGCCCATGTGGAAGCCACAGCCCTAGTGGAATGAGCTGTGATTCTTTCGGGAGGCTGCCGTCCGGCAGTCTCGTAAGCCAATCTGATGATGCTTTTAATCCAAAAAGAGAGAGAGGTAGAAGTTGCTTTTTGACCTCTCCTTTTACCGGAATAAACAACAAACAAGGAAGATGTTTGTCTAAAATCCTTTGTAGCATCTAAATAGAATTTTAGAGCGCGAACAACATCCAAATTGTGCAACAGACGTTCCTTCTTTGAAACTGGTTTCGGACACAGAGAAGGTACGATAATCTCCTGGTTAATGTTTTTGTTAGAAACAACTTTTGGAAGAAAACCAGGTTTAGTACGTAAAACCACCTTATCTGCATGAAACACCAGATAAGGAGGAGAACACTGCAGAGCAGATAATTCTGAAACTCTTCTGGCAGAAGAAATTGCAACTAAAAACAAAACTTTCCAAGATAATAACTTAATATCAACGGAATGCAAGGGTTCAAACGGAACCCCCTGAAGAACTGAAAGAACTAAATTGAGACTCCAAGGAGGAGTCAAAGGTTTGTAAACAGGCTTAATTCTAACCAGAGCCTGAACAAAGGCTTGAACATCTGGCACAGCAGCCAGTTTTTTGTGAAGTAACACCGACAAGGCAGAAATCTGTCCCTTCAGGGAACTTGCAGATAAACCCTTTTCCAATCCTTCTTGAAGGAAGGATAGAATCCTAGGAATCTTAACCTTGTCCCAAGGGAATCCTTTAGATTCACACCAACAGATATATTTTTTCCAAATTTTGTGGTAAATCTTTCTAGTTACAGGCTTTTTGGCCTGAACAAGAGTATCGATAACAGAATCTGAGAACCCTCGCTTCGATAAAATCAAGCGTTCAATCTCCAAGCAGTCAGCTGGAGTGAAACCAGATTCGGATGTTCGAACGGACCCTGAACAAGAAGGTCTCGTCTCAAAGTTAGCTTCCAAGGTGGAGCCGATGACATATTCACCAGATCTGCATACCAAGTCCTGCGTGGCCACGCAGGAGCTATCAAGATCACCGACGCCCTCTCCTGATTGATCCTGGCTACCAGCCTGGGGATGAGAGGAAACGGCGGGAACACATAAGCTAGTTTGAAGGTCCAAGGTGCTACTAGTGCATCCACTAGAGCCGCCTTGGGATCCCTGGATCTGGACCCGTAGCAAGGAACCTTGAAGTTCTGACGAGAGGCCATCAGATCCATGTCTGGAATGCCCCACAGCTGAGTGACTTGGGCAAAGATTTCCGGATGGAGTTCCCACTCCCCCGGATGCAATGTCTGACGACTCAGAAAGTCCGCTTCCCAATTTTCCACTCCTGGGATGTGGATAGCAGACAGGTGGCAGGAGTGAGACTCCGCCCATAGAATGATTTTGGTCACTTCTTCCATCGCTAGGGAACTCCTTGTTCCCCCCTGATGGTTGATGTACGCAACAGTTGTCATGTTGTCTGATTGAAACCGTATGAACTTGGCCCTCGCTAGCTGAGGCCAAGCCTTGAGAGCATTGAATATCGCTCTCAGTTCCAGAATGTTTATCGGTAGAAGAGATTCTTCCCGAGACCAAAGACCCTGAGCTTTCAGGGATCCCCAGACCGCGCCCCAGCCCATCAGACTGGCGTCGGTCGTGACAATGACCCACTCTGGTCTGCGGAATGTCATCCCTTGTGACAGGTTGTCCAGGGACAGCCACCAACGGAGTGAATCTCTGGTCCTCTGATTTACTTGTATCTTCGGAGACAAGTCTGTATAGTCCCCATTCCACTGACTGAGCATGCACAGTTGCAATGGTCTTAGATGAATGCGCGCAAAAGGAACTATGTCCATTGCCGCTACCATCAACCCGATCACTTCCATGCACTGAGCTATGGAAGGAAGAGGAACGGAATGAAGTATCCGACAAGAGTCTAGAAGTTTTGTTTTTCTGGCCTCTGTCAGAAAAATCCTCATTTCTAAGGAGTCTATTATTGTTCCCAAGAAGGGAACCCTTGTTGACGGGGATAGAGAACTCTTTTCCACGTTCACTTTCCATCCGTGAGATCTGAGAAAGGCCAGGACAATGTCCGTGTGAGCCTTTGCTTGAAGAAGGGACGACGCTTGAATCAGAATGTCGTCCAAGTAAGGTACTACAGCAATGCCCCTTGGTCTTAGCACAGCTAGAAGGGACCCTAGTACCTTTGTGAAAATCCTTGGAGCAGTGGCCAATCCGAAAGGAAGCGCCACGAACTGGTAATGTTTGTCCAGGAATGCGAACCTTAGGAACCGATGATGTTCCTTGTGGATAGGAATATGTAGATACGCATCCTTTAAATCCACCGTGGTCATGAATTGACCTTCCTGGATGGAAGGAAGAATAGTTCGAATGGTTTCCATCTTGAACGATGGAACCTTGAGAAACTTGTTTAAGATCTTGAGATCTAAGATTGGTCTGAACGTTCCCTCTTTTTTGGGAACTATGAACAGATTGGAGTAGAACCCCATCCCTTGTTCTCTTAATGGAACAGGATGAATCACTCCCATTTTTAACAGGTCTTCTACACAATGTAAGAATGCCTGTCTTTTTATGTGGTCTGAAGACAACTGAGACCTGTGGAACCTCCCCCTTGGGGGAAGTCCCTTGAATTCCAGAAGAAAACCTTGGGAGACTATTTCTAGCGCCCAAGGATCCAGAACATCTCTTGCCCAAGCCTGAGCGAAGAGAGAGAGTCTGCCCCCCACCAGATCCGGTCCCGGATCGGGGGCCAACATTTCATGCTGTCTTGGTAGCAGTGGCAGGTTTCTTGGCCTGCTTTCCCTTGTTCCAGCCTTGCATTGGTCTCCAAGCTGGCTTGGCTTGAGAAGTATTACCCTCTTGCTTAGAGGACGTAGCACCTTGGGCTGGTCCGTTTCTACGAAAGGGACGAAAATTAGGTTTATTTTTGGCCTTGAAAGGCCGATCCTGAGGAAGGGCGTGGCCCTTACCCCCAGTGATATCAGAGATAATCTCTTTCAAGTCAGGGCCAAACAGCGTTTTCCCCTTGAAAGGAATGTTAAGTAGCTTGTTCTTGGAAGACGCATCAGCCGACCAAGATTTCAACCAAAGCGCTCTGCGCGCCACAATAGCAAACCCAGAATTCTTAGCCGCTAACCTAGCCAATTGCAAAGTGGCGTCTAGGGTGAAAGAATTAGCCAATTTGAGAGCATTGATTCTGTCCATAATCTCCTCCAAAGGAGGAGAATCACTATCGACCGCCTTTATCAGATCATCAAACCAGAAACATGCGGCTGTAGCGACAGGGACAATGCATGAAATAGGTTGTAGAAGGTAACCTTGCTGAACAAACATCTTTTTAAGCAAACCTTCTAATTTTTTATCCATAGGATCTTTGAAAGCACAACTATCCTCTATGGGTATAGTGGTGCGTTTGTTTAAAGTGGAAACCGCTCCCTCGACCTTGGGGACTGTCTGCCATAAGTCCTTTCTGGGGTCGACCATAGGAAACAATTTTTTAAATATGGGGGGAGGGACGAAAGGAATACCGGGCCTTTCCCATTCTTTATTAACAATGTCCGCCACCCGCTTGGGTATAGGAAAAGCTTCTGGGAGCCCCGGCACCTCTAGGAACTTGTCCATTTTACATAGTTTCTCTGGGATGACCAACTTGTCACAATCATCCAGAGTGGATAATACCTCCTTAAGCAGAATGCGGAGATGTTCCAACTTAAATTTAAATGCAATCACATCAGGTTCAGCCTGTTGAGAAATGTTCCCTGAATCAGTAATTTCTCCCTCAGACAAAACCTCCCTGGCCCCATCAGACTGGGTTAGGGGCCCTTCAGAAATATTATCAGCGTCGTCATGCTCTTCAGTATCTAAAACAGAGCAGCCGCGCTTACGCTGATAAGTGTTCATTTTGGCTAAAATGTTTTTGACAGAATTATCCATTACAGCCGTTAATTGTTGCATAGTAAGGAGTATTGGCGCGCTAGATGTACTAGGGGCCTCCTGAGTGGGCAAGACTCGTGTAGACGAA
Source organism: Bombina bombina (assembly GCF_027579735.1). Lineage (NCBI taxonomy): Eukaryota > Metazoa > Chordata > Amphibia > Anura > Bombinatoridae > Bombina > Bombina bombina. The sequence goes on along the minus strand of NC_069501.1, from coordinate 542,123,654 downwards.
GGAGGGAATGATGCAGTACCATGCTTACTCCCCTCACTTGAGGAATCATCTTGGGCATCATTGTCATTTTCACATAAATCACATTTATTTAAATGAATAGGAATTCTGGCTTCCCCACATTCAGAACACAGTCTATCTGGTAGTTCAGACATGTTAAACAGGCATAAACTTGATAACAAAGTACAAAAAACGTTTTAAAATAAAACCGTTACTGTCACTTTAAATTTTAAACTGAACACACTTTATTACTGCAATTGCGAAAAAACATGAAGGAATTGTTCAAAATTCACCAAATTTTCACCACAGTGTCTTAAAGCCTTAAAAGTATTGCACACCAAATTTGGAAGCTTTAACCCATAAAATAACGGAACCGGAGCCGTTTTGAACTTTAACCCCTTTACAGTCCCTGGTATCTGCTTTGCTGAGACCCAACCAAGCCCAAAGGGGAATACGATACCAAATGACGCCTTCAGAAAGTCCTTTCTAAGTATCAGAGCTCCTCTCACATGCGACTGCATGCCATGCCTCTCAAAAACAAGTGCGCAACACCGGCGCGAAAATGAGGCTCTGCTTATGCTTTGGGAAAGCCCCTAAAGAATAAGGTGTTTAATACAGTGCCTGCCGATATCAATATATCAAAATACCCAGATAAAATGATTCCTCAAGGCTAAATATATGTTAATAATGAATCGATTTAGCCCAAATAAAGTCTACAGTCTTAATAAGCCCTTGTGAAGCCCTTATTTACGATCGTAATAAACATGGCTTACCGGATCCCATAGGGAAAATGACAGCTTCCAGCATTACATCGTCTTGTTAGAATGTGTCATACCTCAAGCAGCAAGAGACTGCACACTGTTCCCCCAACTGAAGTTAATTGCTCTCAACAGTCCTGTGTGGAACAGCCATGGATTTTAGTGACGGTTGCTAAAATCATTTTCCTCATACAAACAGAAATCTTCATCTCTTTTCTGTTTCTGAGTAAATAGTACATACCAGCACTATTTCAAAATAACAAACTCTTGATTGAATAATAAAAACTACAGTTAAACACTAAAAAACTCTAAGCCATCTCCGTGGAGATGTTGCCTGTACAACGGCAAAGAGAATGACTGGGGTAGGCGGAGCCTAGGAGGGATCATGTGACCAGCTTTGCTGGGCTCTTTGCCATTTCCTGTTGGGGAAGAGAATATCCCACAAGTAAGGATGACGCCGTGGACCGGACACACCTATGTTGGAGAAATTAACATTTTTGCAAACACTGCTGCCAGATGGCTAGACATCTGAACACTCATGAGCTTGCCTAGGATTTCTCAACAAGGGATACAAAGAGAATAAAGCAAAATTGATAGACGTAAATTTGAAAGCTGTTTAAAATGTTATGCTTTATGCAGTCCTCTTAAAAAGGGACATTAAACACCATAAGATATTATTAATTGTTAAATTACATGTAGTAAAACTGCAATATACTTAAATTATTTATTTTGTTCCCCTTTCTTATAATTTAATTCTGAATATTGTTCATTCTGAATCACATGAAACTGAAGACACAGCTATATTCCACAGCCATTGGTTTCACACGCTAGTAAGCAATTTATAACCATTTATAACCATTCCTAATTGACCTCAGCAGAAAAGGTAACCTAAGTAACAAAATGGCGGTGCCCACTGCTTTATGGACACTAACTTTACCATAATTGTTTGAGTATTTAAACAGCTAATAAAATTTTTGAAAATACATGTACAAATTTATTCTCAGGCTAATCTTTGCTCTGAATATATATTTTCAAGCAATGATTTGGTTAGTGTTTAATGTCCCTTTAAGTTTGACTTAACCTCCCCTTTTATACATACTCAAATTTTAGTTTCTTTGATATTCAGATACTCGACAAGATGCAAATATCTTCTAGTTCCTCCTCAAATATTGTAGATTGTTCTTCCTGAAAGGAGTTATCACACAAATTGTGAAGTTGAGAAGGTATAGAATTTTTTCCTATAAGCAGCTAGCTGCATAAGAAGCAGACTGTATGTTTGAATTAAAATATGAGAGAGATCCTAGACACACAACTAGAGGACCTGAAAGCATTCTTATTAAAGTAGACAAAATCTTCTATAAGATTTATGCCAGAGATGATGTAAAGTTAGGGCTATCTCAGAGAGAGAATCCTGCAGAAACCATGAACGTGTTAAGTATGATTCCAACTGAGAAAAGTTTTAATTTTATTTCTGTAGGTTAAAATCTAAAAACTCCACTATAATGTATGGAGAAAAGGGAGCAAAACTCTTCTAACCTAAATATTTTTTGTCAAATTGTAGAAATATTTTAAATTTTCCAATGCAATTTGCAGCATATTACACTCCATAAAAGATTAAGATAGCACAATTATACAAGGCAATAAAACAGTCATCTAAATGAAAGCTAAGAACTCACAAAGTTTCCCCGTCCACGTCCTCTCTCACTGGTTCCTTGGAAATCTTTATTGCCCAGACGTGATTTATCGAAGTTGGCAGTACCCTCATCTTTATCTTCGCCTTCTACAGGGTACTCTTCTGGTCCAGGTGCCCGGTGAGAATGAGAGGAATGTGAAGAAGAGGAGGAGGAACGAGAACGTTCACGCACTTTCCTGTGCTTCCTGTGCAAAGAGAAAGGGCATCAGAAACTATATGCATTTATAAATAAATCATTCTCTGGCTGAAGTTTAACAATGTATTTTCTTAAACGGACTGTTCACTTTGATTAGTGGGTCAAAAAAACTAAACAAAAAACTATGTATGCTTACCTGATTAATTCTATACTTTGGCAGTGAGAGTACACAAATTCATCATAGCCTACGGAAAATACTTGCATTAAATATCCCTACCCCTTCCCTCTCAGTAGTTCAAGCAGAGGATAAGAATAAGTAGAGATAAAAAGGGGTACAGGTGCACCATAAGACTGCCGCCACTACATTATTTCAGGGTGGGTTTGTGGACTCACTGCCAAGAAAACTAAAATTATTATTACCTGATAATTTAATTTCCTTCTTGGCACTGAGAGTCCACAATGACATTGATAACCTATGGGAAATACTATTACTGGCCACCAGAAAGTGGCAGAGACTATAAATATCGCTCCCACTTCCCTCCAGTAGAGAAACAAGGGGTACAGAGGTGCAATTGACTGCTGCCAACAAAACAATAGGGCAGGGTTGTGGACTCTTACTGCCAAGAAGGAAATTAAATCAGGTAAGAATAATTTTAGTTTTCTTGGCAGTGAGTCCAAGATGACCTTCATAACCAATACACAAGCTGTTGACTTCACAAATGTACAGGTGAGAAAAAGAGGAAAGGCAGCAACCCCCAAAAATATCTTCACCCAGAATGTATCTAAACACAAGAAAAAACTAGACTGCAGAAACACAGCTCCCCACTCCACAAGATCTTAATCTGAATACAAAAGGCCCCGACCAAGGAATCGCGTTCATCGGCCCATAGGTCTCACTGAAAAGACTCATCCCAAGAAGATTTATCCGCCAAAAAAGTACAGACGAGATCTCTTTCAACAAACCTCGTCTACTAGAAGTTGCAGATACATAACAAGCTTCTACATCAGACAGACAAACAACAGGGGGGGGGGGGACACTGAAGCCAAATTTTTTCTTTTGTGATTCAGATAGAGCATGCAATTTTAGGCAACTTTCTAATCTACTCATTATCACTTTCTCTTCATTCTCTTGCCATCTGTTTGAAAAAGACATCTAAGCTTTTTTTTATTAGTTCAGACCTCTGGACAGCACTTTTTTTATTGGTGGATGAATTTATCCACCTATGAGCAAGAACAACCCAGGTTGTTCACCAAAAATGGTCCGGCATCTAAACTTACATTTTTCAAATAAAGATACCAAGAGAATAAAGAACATTTGATAATAGGAATAAATTAGAAAGAAAGAATTAGAAGGGACTGATTGGCTAAACTGCAAGTCTGTCAAAAGAACTGAAATAAAGGGGAAGTTTGCAGAGGCTTAGATACAAGATAATCAGAGGTTAAAAGTATATTATTATAACTGTTGGTTATGCAAAACTGGGGAATGGGTAATAAAGGGATTAGCTATCTTTTAAAACAATACAAATTCTGGTGTAGACTGTCTCTAAGTCCTTCAAGTCCAAAATTCTGGTGTAGACTGTCTCTAAGTCCTTCAAGGCCAAAATTGTATGGAATCCTCCATCCTCTACTGGAAGTACATAGGATAGAGTAAAAACCCACTTCCTCTCTCAGATTTCTGAATGGAGACTATAGCTCCCATGCCAAGGATGTCTTCCACACAACGAAGGAGCACCTTCTGACGGGATCCTCCGGCACCCTTGATGGAACGAAACAATCCCTAGGACGACGGGACTTAAAACCAAACTTGTAGCCCTGATGAATGATATCCAACACCTAAGGGTCCCAGACTGACCGTGCCCAGCTCATCTCCCTTTCAGAATCAAGACTCTCCATATGTCTAATGGACTCAGGACGATCCTCCAAACCGCCCTGTCCAAAAACATCGCTAGGAGACTCTCTGGATGCTCTATGAGAGGTAGGCTGCTGCGTGTTCGCACACTTCTCCACCAGTTTGTCAGTTGGACTGTCTACTGGAAACCACACTGTCAACTCCAGCCTGAGCTGCTGAAAGCCTGACCAATTAAGGCACTGCTTCCAATAGGGTAAGATAAGGGGTCACACTCAGAAACCTGACCCCCAGCTATGACAGACAGCACCCACAGGGCTTGTCTAGCCAAATCCACAAAATCAGAGATTCTCGGGTTGATGAACAATGTACAGGATAACTTTCCTTAACGTAATCATTAGCTAACACCAAAAAGTTGACCTGGATCTCCTCTAGGGACATCACCCTAATACTCTTCACTGTCAAATTAGACAAGGATTTAGCAGCTTCCAAGACTGCAGTAATGCCCAGACCAAGCTTAAACAAAGCACCAGCTTGAAAGGACAACGCCCCGAGATATTCCTCTAAGCCCCCAGAAAAGTAGACATAGTAACCTTAAACTACCCGAGGTTAGCTGAAGAGTACCCTGAGCTAACAATGGAAGGAACACTGTTCCACTCATCTGTGTGCTCTCTAGAACAGGAACCACATTCCCTTCTTTTCTCTAGAAATTATCTCATCAATAATAGATAAAACAGGTAAAACATCCAGGTTTCTCTGCCTAGAGCCAGGCCCCGAACCCGTACTCGAAAAATCTCGTTCTCCAGACAACAAAGTCACTTGAACCTCTAGAGTAAACAGAACCCTGTCCAGAAGAGTCTAACTGCTTAACATCAAATCTAGACATCCCCTCCACAGAGACTCACCTGCTGGAGTATCACTGGAAACAAAGTCTGTCTCAAACACAACTGAAGGATCTCCTTTAGAAGACCTCCCAGAGTTGACAGCCGTGGGTATTCTCTCTTCACCCAGGATGCCAATCGGAGAGGAGAATACCCTCTCGCCTGAGTGAAAGTCCGATTTAGCCACTACTGAACACCTCTGCGACAACCGCCCGTATACAGGCCATAAGGTCATCAAACCGACTCACCCCAGCCGGATTGGAGTCATTCTCTACACCAAGTCCTGGAGTAACTGTAACCTCCTATGTTGACTGTGAAAAAAAGGTATATACCCCTTAAAGAAGGGCTATAGAGTCCCAGTAGGGCCCATTTACAGACGATGAACCCGGGGCCTCAGTCTGAACACCTGGGACTCGTGGGTATGATCTCAGAACATGAGAGATCAAAGGAGCAGAGCTGTCACCAGGCTCAAAGAAACTTTGTGAAAAAACAAACATTTATCATCAACTACGTCCCCCAAAGGAGGATCCATCCGACTCCTTGGAGTCTGTCATACTCAAAACAGATATATTGTGAACAGTACAGAGGGATATGCAGTTCCACGCACACAACTGTCCCATTGAAAAGTCCCGTTCAGGGTGTCTGATCCCCTGCAGACTAGCCTAGTCACGTTACCACCTCTCTTCCACTGAACTATTGGGCAGTGTAATTGGAGCGGAAATGGCGCGAAAGAATGCCATCTACGGTGAGGGGCGATGTTGACACCCACCCTCTAAGGCCTGTATCAGATTAAAGTCTTCTCCATGAAATAACAAAAAAAAAAAAAAAAAAAAATAAAAAAAAAAAAGATTGCGGTGATCCATACCACAAACTTCAGGTGACATCGGGTATATCCTAGACAGGATGGTAGACTCGGGATAAACCAGGCCACCAAACGGTATGAGCACCGAGCCGCGGCAGTCTAATGGTCCTAAAAAGGACCATATAAGTATCTACACTTGTCCGCAACCTGCATATCATTGTATCAATGTCAAAGCACTGCAGATGTACTATCCCCAGCTCTCCAGAGCTAAAACATGATAAACTTTATGATAGAGCACCTCTCTGCCTACCTCCACGAGATGAGACTAAGAACTACTGGAGGGTAGGGGAAGTGGGAGGGATATTTATATAGTCTTGTTTGGGGCGTCTTTGCCTCCTTGTTGCCAGGTAAAGTATTTCCCATAGGTTATGAATGTCATGGTGGACTCTCACTGCCAACAGAAGGAAAGAATTTATCAGGTAAGCATAAATTATGTTTTCTTTCAAATGGCTGTGAGAGTCCACAAATTCATCATAACCTATGGGAAATCAATACCCAAGCTGTGGAGTCCACGAAAATTTAGGAAGGGAAAGCAGTCCTAAGAACTAGGAACCACCTCTTGAAGAAGCCTTCTCCCAAATTATGCCTCTGCTTAAGCAAAAACATTGAATCTGTAAAATGTTGTCAAAGCATGCAAAAGAGGACCAATGAGCTGCCTTACATATATGTTCGACTGAAGTCTCATTCTTGAAGACCCATGAAGAAGACACCACACGGGTAGAATGTGCCGTAATTCGGGATGGAGGCTGCTGGCTTGTCTCCATATATGACAAGTGAATCAAACTACTGAGCCAGAAAGAGAGTAAAAGCAGTGGCCTTCTGTCCCTTGCGCTTACCAGAATGCAGGATAATAAAGGCAGATGATTGAAGAAAACTTCAAAGCTCTAACATCCAGATTATGCAAATCTCTCCTTAGGAGGGGGATTGGGACAAAGACGGAAAAACTATTTCTTGATTAATATTGTGAGTTGAAACAACCTTAGGTAAAAAAAAAAAACTGTTCTCAGTACAGCCTTATCCAAATGAAACACTAGAAAATGTGTTACATCGAAGGGCAAATACAAAAGATAGTGACAGCATAGCAAATTTATTGTTTAAAACAACAGGGTAACCACTGTCCCTTTCTCAAGCTGATGGCTGTGACTTGCAAGCATACCTGTGTGCTGGACTTTATCTTTGTTACATCGAAGGGCACACAGTTACGACACCCTTCAGGCAGAAGAAATAGCCAACAGGAATAACACCTTCCAGGTAAGCAACTTAATATCAATAGAATGCATAGGCTCAAACTGAGCCTGTTGAACTAAATTAAGGCTCCATAGGGGAGCAACACAGATTTGAAACCAGGTATTATTCTAGCAAAGAGCTTGAAAAATTGACTGAACACAAGGCAAACGAGCTAACTTTTTATGTAACAAAACAGACAAAACAGTAATCTGACCTTTAAAGAGAACTAGGCAACAGGCACTTCTCTAAACCATCCTGTAAAAAAACTGAAGAAAGCGCAGAATCTTTACCTTGTGCCAAGGAAAACCACGATCCACTAACCAAGACAGATAAACCTTCCATACCTTGTGGCAAATACGTAATGGTAATGGGCTTCCTAGCCTGAATCAGAGTATCAATCACTACCCCAGAGATTCCTTTCTGGAACAAAACTAAGCGTTCAATTTCCATGCAGTCAGCCTTAGAGAATCTAAATTTTGATAGAAAAACAGACCCTGAGCTACAAGGTTCAGCCTCGGAGGTAACCGCCAAGGAGCAGATGACATTCTCACTAGATCAGCATACCAAGTCCTGTGTGGTCACACAGGAGCTAAAAGAATCGTTGAGGTTTCCTCCTGTTTGGATTGAGCCATTACTCAAGGAAGCAGAACATTTGGAGGAAAAAAGATACACTAGATTGAAATGCCAAGGAACTTCTGAAGCGGCCACTAACTCCGCCTGAGGATCTCTCAATCGTGACCTGTATCTTGGAAGTTTAGCATTGAGACTGGCACCTTCACCTGTGGGTGATCTTGCAAAACATCTTCTGGCCTAGAGACCATTCCCCTGAATGCAGAGTGTCTGCTCAGAAAACAAGCTTTGCAATTGTCTATGCCTGGAATGTGAATAGCTGATATTTGGCACTAATGCATCTCTGCCCACTGCAGGATATGAGACACCTCTCTCATCGCCAGAGAACTCTCTGTTCTGTCCTGGTTTTTCACATAAGCCACCGTAGTGATCTTGTCGGACTGAAATAGAATAAAACGGACAGAATGCAACTGGGGCCATGACTGAAGAGAATTGAAGATGGTCCTTAATTCCAGAATGTTGATTGGCAGAACCACTTGCTCTGGACGTCGGGTACTCTGGGCTCTCCAGGAACCCCAGACAGCACCCAAGCCTGTTAAAACTTACATCTGTTGTTAGGATCTCCCAGGATGGATGTAGGAAACACATACCTTGAAGAAAAGTTTCCTGATACAGACACCAGGACAGAGACTCTGTCACTGGATCAAGAGCTATTATCAGAGACAGATCCAAGTGATCTCCATTCCACTGACTGAGCATACATAGCGTCCGAGGCTGCCACCATAAGGCCCACTACCTCCATGCATTGGGCCACAGAAGGCAGAGTAGTAGATTAGAGGAGACAGGCAAACTGCAGCTTCTCCATGCATTGATCTGTGAGATAGATATGCATGTTGGTAGAATCTAAGATTATCCCCAGAAAGTTCACTCTTGGGTTGGGAGTGCACGGAACTCTTTTCCAGGTTTAGCTTCCATCCATGAGTCTGAAGATACCAAATTTACTGCGCTCTGTGAGATGTTTCTAAATGTAAATATGGTGCCTGAACCAAGATGTCGTCCAAGTATGGCGCCACAGCAATCCCCTGTAGTCTAACTACAGCAAGAGCAGCCCCTAGAACCATTATAAAGATTCAGGGAGCCGTAGCTAGACGAAATGGAAATTCTACAAACTTAGTGCTTGTCCAGAAAGATTTAGGTATTGGTAGTGATCTCAGTGAATAGGGAAGTGACGGTAGGCATTTTTCAAATCTATGGTGGTCATGAACTGACCATCCTGCATGAGAGGAAAAATGGACCCGATGGTCTCCATTTTGAAAGAAGGCACCATTAAGAATTTGTTGAGGCACTTCATTCTTCCCTAAACGGAAGGGAACCTTTCGTCTCATTTTAGATCTGAAGAGGTTTGAAAAGAACCCTCTTCCTCTCTCTGCCTGAGGCACTGGGACAACAACTCCCATAGATGATAGATCTTCTACACAGCATAGGAAAGCAGACCTTTTTTCCGGCTTTCGAGATCCTTGATAGAAGAAACCTACCCCTTGGAAGGCAAGATCGGAAGCCTATCTTGTAACCCTAAGATATGATGTATAGAACCCAGGGGTCCTTGACAGAGTGAGCCCAAGCTTCCTGAAACTGAGATAATCTGCCCCCTACTTGACCTGATAAAAGGTCAGGGCCGACCCCTTCATGCTAATTTGTTTTCTTGGGTCGAATATTTGGGATGTTGCTCTTGCTCCACACCGGGTTAGGTTTCCAGGTACTCCTTGGAACTTCAGACTTGGCTGTGGAATTGCTCCTCTGTCTTGTTCTGACTAAAGGGCAGGAATTGTCCCATAGAACATCCTTTAGATTTCTTGTCCTGGGATAGAAAGGCTCCCTCATCACCAGTGACAGCTGAAATTATAGAATCCAGGCCGGGCCCGAGTAAAGTCTTCCTCTTAAAGGCCTGAGATAGGAGCCTAGACTTGGAAACCATGTCTGAGTACAGCAAAACCAGGGTTCTTTGTATTGAGGGCGAATGATTTGTATAAGCGCATACCAAATAAAAGGAATTTTCCATTTTAAGGCCTGAATGCGGTCTTCAATATCTTCAAAAGGAGGAGATTCCACCAAAATTAGTTCAGAAAAGGCATGTCACCAAAATGTGGCCACCCCAGCCATCACTACAATACCTACAGCAGGCTGGAAGATCAATCTTACTCGAAGAAAAACCTCTTAGGTATCCCTCTATTTTCCTATCCATAGGATCCTTAAAAGATGTACTATCCTCAAGGGAAATAGTAGTGCATTTCGTTAGAGTGGAAATGGCACCATCCACCTTAGGAACAGTATTCCACACCTCCAGATGGCTCTCTGGTACTGGAAACATCTTCTTAAAGCTTGGAGAAGGAGAGAAGCGAACAGCAGGTCTCTTCCCACTCCTTGGATAAAAATTCATATACCAATGAAGGCACTGGTAACACCTCAGGTGTCTAACTTAGGTTTAAACATATCCAACTTGTGTACCTGTTTTTCTTCTGATGGTTTAGACTCCGGTACACCCAGTGTAGATAATACTTCCTTAAAGGGACACTTTACTCAAAATTACACTTTCATGATTCAGATAGAGCATGAAATTTTAAACAATTTTCCAATATACTTCCATTAACTAAATGTGCAGTCTTTTATATTTACACTTTTTGATTAATCAGCTCCTACTGAGCATGTGCAAGAATTCCCAGAATATACGTATATGCATTTGTGGTTGGCTGATGGCTGTCACATGATACAGGAGTGGAAACAGACATAACTGATATCTGTCAGCTAAAAATATGAATATATGAAAAGGCGGCTTGGGTGGAAATGGCACCTAAAAAAGGGGTCCGCTACGTAAGCACTGGCTCCGATCATCATGAGACACTCCCCTTAGAGCCGCTCTAAGGCAAGGTGAAGTATTTACCATAATTTACAATGAATTTGTGAACTCTCACTGCCATTAGAAAGAAGGAAGAAAAAAAAAAAACATAAGATGGGATTTATCGAAGATCAAAGTCTTACATACTTGTGTTTTTTTGAGGATTTCCTTGGCTTTTCAGTTTTCTCTGGTGACCTCTCCCTGGAGCGACTGGTATCTCTTGAATCCCCAGAGTCTTTAGAGTGGTCACGCTTGGAATCTCTGTCCTTGTGTTTTTTGCGGCGTTCAATATCTTGCCGCAGGTCAGACGGTTCGTCTCTATATTTTGCATCTCCCTGTTACAACAGAGAAAGCAGTGTTATTTTCACTTTTAAATACTTCCACAAAATACCACAGGAAGTAGAATGGAAAGTTATATCCATATGTACACAATAAAGGGATTTGAAACCCAAATTTTTTCTTCATGATTCAGATAGAGCATGCCAATTTAAGCAACTTTCTAATTTACTCCTATTATCAATTTTTCTTTTTTCTCTTGGTGTCTTTGAGAAGCAGGAATGTAAAGCTTAGGAGCCGGCCCATTATTGGTTCAGCACCAGGGTAGCACTTGCAGATTGGTGGCTAAATATAGCCACCAATCAGCAAGCTCTACCCAGGTGCTGAATAAAAAAATGGGTTGGCCCCTAAGCTTACATTACTGCTTTTTCAAAAAAAGATATCAAGAGAACAAAGAAGAAATAAGAGGAGTAAATTAGAAAGTTGCTTAAAATTACAGGCTCTATCAGAATCATGAAAAAAAAAAAAAAAAACATAATTTATGCTTACCTGATAAATTCCTTTCTTCTGTAGTGTGATCAGTCCACGGGTCATCATTACTTCTGGGATATTACTCCTCCCCAACAGGAAGTGCAAGAGGATTCACCCAGCAGAGATGCATATAGCTCCTCCCCTCTACGTCACCCCCAGTCATTCGACCAAGGACCAACGAGAAAGGAAAAGCCAAGGGTGAAGTGGTGACTGGAGTATAAATTAAAAAATATTTACCTGCCTTAAAAACAGGGCGGGCCGTGGACTGATCACACTACAGAAGAAAGGAATTTATCAGGTAAGCATAAATTATGTTTTCTTCTGTTAAGTGTGATCAGTCCACGGGTCATCATTACTTCTGGGATACCAATACCAAAGCAAAAGTACACGGATGACGGGAGGGATAGGCAGGCTCTTTATACAGAAGGAACCACTGCCTGAAGAACCTTTCTCCCAAAAATAGCCTCCGATGAAGCAAAAGTGTCAAATTTGTAAAATTTGGAAAAAGTATGAAGCGAAGACCAAGTTGCAGCCTTGCAAATCTGTTCAACAGAGGCCTCATTCTTGAAGGCCCAAGTGGAAGCCACAGCTCTAGTAGAATGAGCTGTAATTCTTTCAGGAGGCTGCTGTCCAGCAGTCTCATAAGCTAAACGAATTATGCTACGAAGCCAAAAAGAAAGAGAGGTAGCGGAAGCTTTTTGACCTCTCCTCTGCCCAGAGTAAATGACAAACAGAGAAGACGTTTGTCGAAATTCCTTAGTTGCCTGTAAGTAAAATTTTAGAGCACGGACTACATCCAGGTTGTGCAGTAGACGTTCCTTCTTTGAAGAAGGATTTGGGCATAAAGAAGGAACAACAATCTCTTGATTGATATTCCTGTTAGTAACTACCTTAGGTAAGAACCCAGGTTTAGTACGCAGGACTACCTTATCCGAATGAAAAATCAAATAAGGAGAATCACAATGTAAGGCTGATAATTCAGAGACTCTTCGAGCCGAGGAAATAGCCATTAAAAATAGAACTTTCCAAGATAACAACTTTATATCAATGGAATGAAGGGGTTCAAACGGAACGCCCTGTAAAACATTAAGAACAAGGTTTAAACTCCATGGTGGAGCAACAGTTTTAAACACAGGCTTAATCCTGGCCAAAGCCTGACAAAAAGCCTGGACGTCAGGAACTTCTGACAGACGTTTGTGTAACAGAATGGACAGAGCTGAGATCTGTCCCTTTAATGAACTAGCAGATAAACCCTTTTCTAAACCTTCTTGTAGAAAAGACAATATCCTAGGAATCCTAACCTTACTCCAAGAGTAACCTTTGGATTCACACCAATATAGGTATTTACGCCATATCTTATGGTAAATCTTTCTGGTAACAGGTTTCCTAGCCTGTATTAAGGTATCAATAACTGACTCAGAAAACCCACGTCTTGATAAAATCAAGCGTTCAATTTCCAAGCAGTCAGCTTCAGAGAAGTTAGATTTTGATGTTTGAAGGGACCCTGTATCAGAAGGTCCTGTTTCAGAGGTAGAGACCAAGGTGGACAGGATGACATGTCCACCAGGTCTGCATACCAAGTCCTGCGTGGCCACGCAGGTGGTATTAGAATCACTGATGCTCTCTCTTGTTTGATTCTGGCAATCAATCGAGGAAGCAACGGGAAGGGTGGAAACACGTAAGCCATCCTGAAGTCCCAAGGTGCTGTCAGAGCATCTATCAGGACTGCTCCTGGATCCCTGGATCTGGACCCGTAACGAGGAAGCTTGGCGTTCTGTCGAGACGCCATGAGATCTATCTCTGGTTTGCCCCAACGTCGAAGTATTTAGGCAAAGACCTCCGGATGAAGTTCCCACTCCCCCGGATGAAAAGTCTGACGACTTAAGAAAACCGCCTCCCAGTTCTCCACTCCCGGGATGTGGATTGCTGACAGGTGGCAAGAGTGAGACTCTGCCCAGCGAATTATCTTTGATACTTCCATCATAGCTAGGGAGCTTCTTGTCCCTCCCTGATGGTTGATGTAAGCTACAGTCGTGATGTTGTCCGACTGAAACCTGATGAACCCCCGAGTTGTCAACTGGGGCCAAGCCAGGAGGGCATTGAGAACTGCTCTCAATTCCAGAATGTTTATTGGCAGGAGACTCTCCTCCTGACTCCATTGTCCCTGAGACTTCAGAGAATTCCAGACGGCACCCCAACCTAGAAGGCTGGCGTCTGTTGTTACAATTGTCCAGTCTGGTCTGCTGAATGGCATCCCCCTGGACAGATGTGGCCGAGAAAGCCACCATAGAAGAGAATTTCTGGTCTCTTGATCCAGATTCAGAGAAGGGGATAAGTCTGAGTAATCCCCATTCCACTGACTTAGCATGCACAGTTGCAGTGGTCTGAGGTGTAAGCGTGCAAAGGGTACTATGTCCATTGCCGCTACCATTAAGCCGATTACCTCCATGCATTGAGCCACTGACGGGTATTGAATGGAATGAAGGGTGCGGCAAGCACTTTGAAGTCTTGTTAGCCTGTCCTCTGTCAGGTAAATCTTCATTTCTACAGAATCTATAAGAGTCCCCAGGAAGGGAACTCTTGTGAGTGGAACGAGTGAACTTTTCTTTTCGTTCACCTTCCATCCATGTGACCTTAGAAATGCCAGCACTAACTCTGTATGAGACTTGGCAGTTTGAAAGCTTGAAGCTTGTATCAGAATGTCGTCTAGGTATGGAGCTACCGAGATTCCCCGCGGTCTTAGTACCGCCAGAAGAGCACCCAGAACCTTTGTGAAGATTCTTGGAGCTGTAGCCAATCCGAATGGAAGAGCCACAAACTGGTAATGCCTGTCTAGGAAGGCAAACCTTAGGTACCGATAATGATCTTTGTGAATCGGTATGTGAAGGTAAGCATCTTTTAAATCTACAGTGGTCATGTACTGACCCTCTTGGATCATAGGTAAAATTGTCCGAATAGTCTCCATCTTGAACGATGGAACTCTTAGGAATTTGTTTAGGATCTTTAAGTCCAGGATTGGTCTGAAAGTTCCCTCTTTTTTGGGAACCACAAACAGATTTGAGTAAAACCCCTGTCCCTGTTCCGATCGTGGAACTGGATGGATTACTCCCATTAACAAGAGCTCTTGTACGCAGCGTAGAAACGCCTCTTTCTTTGTCTGGATTGTTGACAATCTTGACAGATGAAATCTCTCTCTTGGAGGAGAGTATTCGAAGTCCAGAAGGTATCCCTGAGATATTATCTCTAGTGCCCAGGGATCCTGAACATCTCTTGCCCAAGCCTGGGCGAAGAGAGAAAGTCTGCCCCCCACTAGATCCGATCCCGGATCGGGGGCCCTCAATTCATGCTGTTTTAGGGGCAGCAGCAGGTTTCCTAGTCTGCTTGCCCTTGTTCCAGGACTGGTTAGGTTTCCAGCCTTGTCTGTAGCGAGCAACAGCTCCTTCCTGTTTTGGTGCAGAGGAAGTTGATGCTGCTCCTGCTTTGAAATTACGAAAGGAACGAAAATTAGACTGTCTAGTCTTGGCTTTGGCTTTGTCCTGAGGCAGGGCATGGCCTTTACCTCCTGTAATGTCAGCGATAATCTCTTTCAACCCGGGCCCGAATAAGGTCTGCCCTTTGAAAGGTATATTAAGCAATTTAGACTTAGAAGTAACATCAGCTGACCAGGATTTTAGCCACAGCGCCCTGCGTGCCTGAATGGCGAATCCTGAATTCTTCGCCGTAAGTTTAGTAAGATGTACTACGGCCTCCGAAATGAATGAATTAGCTAGTTTAAGGACTCTAAGCCTGTCCGTAATGTCGTCCAGAGTAGCTGAACCAATGTTCTCTTCCAGAGACTCAATCCAGAATGCCGCTGCAGCCGTGATCGGCGCAATGCATGCAAGGGGTTGCAATATAAAACCTTGTTGAACAAACATTTTCTTAAGGTAACCCTCTAATTTTTTATCCATTGGATCTGAAAAAGCACAGCTATCCTCCACCGGGATAGTGGTACGCTTAGCTAAGGTAGAAACTGCTCCCTCCACCTTAGGGACCGTTTGCCATAAGTCCCTTGTGGTGGCGTCTATTGGAAACATTTTTCTAAATATCGGAGGGGGTGAGAACGGCACACCGGGTCTATCCCACTCCTTAGTAACAATTTCAGTAAGTCTCTTAGGTATAGGAAAAACCTCAGTACTCGTCGGTACCGCAAAATATTTATCCAACCTACACATTTTCTCTGGTATTGCAACTGTGTTACAATCATTCAGAGCCGCTAACACCTCCCCTAGTAATACACGGAGGTTTTCCAGTTTAAATTTAAAATTTGAAATATCTGAATCCAGTCTGTTTGGATCAGAACCGTCACCCACAGAATGAAGTTCTCCGTCCTCATGTTCTGCCACCTGTGACGCAGTGTCTGACATGGCCCTAATATTATCAGCGCACTCTGTTCTCACCCCAGAGTGATCACGCTTACCTCTTAGTTCTGGTAATTTAGCCAAAACCTCAGTCATAACAGTAGCCATATCCTGTAATGTGATTTGTAATGGCCGCCCAGATGTACTCGGCGCTACAATATCACGCACCTCCCTCTGAGCGGGAGATGTAGGTACTGACACGTGAGGCGAGTTAGTCGGCATAACTCTCCCCTCGTTGTTTGGTGAAATTTGTTCAATTTGTACAGATTGACTTATTTAAAGTAGCATCAATACAGTTAGTACATAAATTTCTATTGGGCTCCACTTTGGCATTGCAACAAATGACACAGGTATCATCCTCTGAATCAGACATGTTTAACACACTAGCAAATAAACTTGCAACTTGGAAATACAATTCAATTAGAATAATATTAAAACGTACTGTGCCTTTAAGAAGCACAGAAGATCTATGACAGTTGAAAATTAATAAATTGAAACAGTTATAGCCTCAATCCTTGTAAATAACACAACTTTAGCAAAGGTTTAATCCCATTAGCAAAGATAACAAATTCTGAAAGCAGGAAACAAATTACAGAATAAACGTTTTTTATCTCAGTCAAACTATAATTCTCACAGCTCTGCTGAGAGAAATTACCTCCCTCAAAATAAGTTTTGAAGACCCCTGAGCTCTGTAGAGATGAACCGGATCATGCAGGGAATACAATGAGTTGCTGACTGAAATATTTGATGCGTAGTAAAAGCGCCAAAAAACGTCCCCTCCCCCTCACACACAGCAGTGAGGGAGAACAGAAACTGTCAGAAAACAGATTAAGCAACTGCCAAGTGGAAAAATAGTGCCCAAACATTTATTCACTCAGTACCTCAGTAAATGAAAACGATTTTACATTCCAGCAAAAACGTTAAACATAATCTCTAGTTATTAAACAGCTTTATGTATTTCTTACAGTGTAATTCTAGTGAAGTACCATTCCCCAGAATACTGAAGTGTAAAGTATACATACATGACATTATATCGGTATGGCAGGATTTTCTCATCAATTCCATTGTCAGAAAATAAAAACTGCTACATACCTCTATGCAGATTCATCTGCCCGCTGTCCCCTGATCTGAAGTTTACCTCTCCTCAGATGGCCGAGAAACAGCAATATGATCTTAACTACTCCGGCTAAAATCATAACAAAAACTCTGGTAGATTCTTCTTCAAACTCTGCCAGAGAGATAATAACACACTCCGGTGCTATTTTAAAATAACAAACTTTTGATTGAAGATATAAAACTAAGTATAATCACCATAGTCCTCTCACACATCCTATCTAGTCGTTGGGTGCAAGAGAATGACTGGGGGTGACGTAGAGGGGAGGAGCTAGATGCAGCTCTGCTGGGTGAATCCTCTTGCACTTCCTGTTGGGGAGGAGTAATATCCCAGAAGTAATGATGACCCGTGGACTGATCACACTTAACAGAAGAAAAAAAGGTTTAATATGCCTTGTTTCCAATATGCTGAATAGGTTTTGTACAAAAGATAAGCAGAGAATAACTATTTTAGACAACTTCTTACTAATCTAAGTAGTATTCTCTATAACTGGAGTGTCTATAGCATTATTACTTCTTAGAGTGAGTAGAATATATCAGAAACTTGATGGTTTTATAAAACAAAACAAAAAAGACACCTGTTTATAATTTTAGAAAATGCCATCTACCTGGGTATTGTACCAAAGCCTGTAAGTTTTTTTTTCTTCTACATATTGAAAAATGTACATGGAAAGCCAAGTTGCTGTTTGCCTCTTTAGTTTAACAGAAGCTTCACAAAGCCACAGACTAAAAACGATGGTGCCTTCTCCCCACTCACATAACAATGGTACTGTATAAATAATTACAATTTTCCACTAGAACTAAACATAAAAAGAATAGGTCCTCATATGCCAAAACAAAACCAGGAGGATAGCACACTGTTTGTCAAGTGACCCCCAATGCTCTGTACTTCAAATGTACAAGTTTAAAACCACACAAGCTAAGTAGCCAGACAAAATGTATTGCATCTCTAGACAACTGCATTGAGCTGTTGTGAACACAACATGTGCATAGCTGAGACAACCCTTAGCTTTCATCCCACTTGAAGATGTAAGCAACTTTATCACAGAACAATGTACACTTATCTGATGATAGATGCAAGCAACAAATATCATGGAGATAAAAAGGCCACTGCTCTAATGAAAACCATATATATATATATATTTAAATTAAAACAAAAACAAAACTAGTCAAATCCCAGATGATGTTTTGGGCAAAAAAGTTTATATTTTGTAGTTATACAGTTGCAAGAATAAGTTTGTGAACCCTTAGGAATTACTTGGATTTGTGCATTGATTATTATTATAAAATGTGGTCTGATATTCCTCTGTGTCACATTTATAGACAAAAACAATCTGACAAAAACTAGTAAGTTTTACTTTTCAACTTTTTTTTATTGAAGATATTGAGCAATCATTCAGTGTTGGCTGGAAAAAGTCAACCCTTGAATTTTGTAACTCATGGACCTCCTTTAGCAGCATCAAACTCCACCAAATGTTTTCTCTTGCAGCTTAGAATACTTACACATTGAGTATGAATTTTGAAGCATACCTACCTACAAATCAGTTTTAGTTCATCAATATTTATGGGTTGTCTTGATTACACAGCCCTATAGACAGACATATATATATATACGTATACACACTCAGCTTTTGGGTACACTTGCTATATAAATTAACCTCTACTCTCTAAATTTTCTAGAGAGCTCAAAATGTATAGATTTAAAAGAACACTAAATACACTTCATGCACCTCTGTCTAATTATGGGTGCCACCCTTATGGAAGTTAGGTTACACTGCAGGTATCTGAAGGAGAGTGCAAAGTACATCAGCACTGGAATGTAATGAAAGGCAAATTTCAAAATGGTGGCAGATATGACTAGAGGGAAGTTGGGAATATCCTCAATAACTTGATACCTAAAAAGACTAATCATAAAATACAAAATGAAACAATTGTGTTTTCATGTTTAAAAGTTGACGCATCTCTCCCTTGTGATGCATTACAGTATATATTTAAAACAACTCTTCCCCATTCAACATATGAACCAACATTAAAAGCATCGAGATCCAGCTGCATATTAATTGGTTCTAAAACATATGTTTACAAATCAGGTCTGAAAACATGCTATTTGCTGAATTGGAGCATGATATGGGCAATGTACCTATTGGTGTGAATATGGACAGCAAGTAACTTAGCAGCAATGAGCTGTTGGCTTGAGATATAAAAAGGGAAAATATTTACAATTATCTTTGGCAAAAACAATACCACCACATTTTGAAGACATGCAACTGGTTGTAAACACAATGAGTCTGGTATACAATACAGTGGGATACTTACAAGTAGACCACACACAAAAAAGTGTTGCTCATCACTGTAGATTTTGGTTCCAAAAGTCCTCTGTCTCTCAATTTCAACCACATAAGACCTTGGAGTGATTTCATTTTACATATTCTAAACCACTTCAAAGGTTGTTGATATACTGTTTTATTAAAAATTGTTTAACACTTTGCAGTTCAATTTTTTTTTTTTTAGAAATATTGCACATCCTTAAAAGAAAAACACAGACTTAAGTAGAGAGCAAGATAAGCATAATTTAAAGAAAACACCCACTAATTCAGTTATTTTTATTTCTTGAATTTACTTGAATTATATGCAACACATGTACATACCTTCTGGCTGGATTCTTTTGTATGTTTTGGTTCTTCATGCAAAAATCCATGTTTTCTAAAAGCACTGGGAGAAATATCTATTCTCCTGCAGAGAAGAGCACAGTAAAAGAAAGAAAATATAAATGATAAAATAAAACTATAATGAAATTACAGCTGTGCACAAATGCATATAAACACTCAACTTTTAAAAGGGATGTGGGAAGGGAAAGTTTCTTTCCACGTAGAATATACAAAAATAAAATGTTAAATTAAAATTATACTTCCTGAACCTTCCATATCTTGGCTAATGCTTGTATGCAGGAACAACCCATGAAGATGGGCCCTTTAAGAGGGGACTTAACAGAAAATCCAAAGTCTGATACCCATCCTTTAAACGGTTTTAAAGACTCCTCTTTCTACCACTAACTTTACTCAGTAGACAAGACAGGGAGGCAAGCTTTGCTAGAAACAGTACATGATGTAAGACACTATTAAAGGTCTTCTTTTCGCAGAGTATACCAGAATAAAGATTTGTCATTTTAAATACTTTCAGAAATGTGGTAAAAAAAGACAAAGTTTAGGTAGGTTATTAAATAGTTTTATCAAAAGTTGTCAGAAAGTAATACAATATGATACATTACATTATACATTTTTACAACCACAATTGGGAAAAAAAATGATAATCAGGTGTCACTAACATTTGTGGACAGAATAATGTGATATATTAGAGGCAATTGTGGCTTTAACTTTAAAATGTCTGCAAGGGCACCTGGTACACTGATCAACAAGGAACACCCAGAAATGGTAATATAAAATGTTTGATTATGTGTAGTTTAAGAAAATAAAAGAAATTGCAATGATCTGTATTTATTTTGAAAAGCCTAACTAAACATATTTGTCCCAAATTGGTTCCAGCAGAGATGATTAGATAAATAAAAATATTTTGTTTTGGACTTATTAAAATGCGATTTTAAGCAACTTTCTAATTTACTCCTATTATCAATGTTTCTTCGTTCTCTTGCCATCTTTATTTAAAAAGCAGGAATGTAAATCTTAGGAGCAGGCCCATTTTAGATTCAACACTCTGGATAGAGATTGCTTATTGGTGACTACATACAGCCAACCAATAAGCAAATGTAACCCAGGTTCTGAACCAAAAATGGGCCGGCTCCTAATCTTTACATTCCTGCTTTCTAAATAAAGATACCAAGAGAACAAAGAAACATTTAAATTGAAAGCTCTAACTGAATCATTAAAGAAAAACTTTGGATTTAGTATCCCTTTAAGTCATGTTTGGCTCCTCTTAATAAGGAAAGTGGTGGGTGGAATTTGCCTACTGAAAAACAATTGAAGCAAACATGGCGATAATGCATTTACCAAATGCAGGGCACCAAAAGTAGTAGAGAAAATTAGATAGCATTAGCACTTTTACCAATACTACAACTCATATCAAAAAACTTGTAAAACAATGGGGGAACAGAATCCATAAAACTGACTTCTGCCTCTTTTTAACATTTATCGTTTACCATCAATGTGATATATAGAAGTCACATGAATAAAGTAAATATTGTTGATCTTAAAATTAGAAACAGGACCCTTTGTATGTTTATTTTACATTCAATCCCATGCGTTATGTTTCAATTATAAACCTGCTTTTCCCATTATGAACCAGTATCAATGCATTATAATAGATGGTTAATGCATATCTGGCATCTATTAGCTGATATAAAATGTGATAGATCAGTAAATTAAAATGAATATATATATGTTGCATTAGTGACTATAGTGAGTGAATGAGGGTAGTTAACTACCCCAATTGATATTATCCAATACTAGAAATGTCCAATGTGCAAAAAAGCATAGTATACGATAACTAAGGTGTGGTGCGTGTGTACTCATTAAATATTGGTTGTAGCAAGGACTATCTAGCTGCGACTGGCTATGCTCTAATTAGATGCGACTTATTCTTGATTAGTTTACTTTATTCTCCAATTCATATTTTGAAAGTGTATTTTCCAACCTTGTTTCAGCACCTAATGCCAAGGTATCTGGTTATTGGCCAGGAAAATAGTCCGGACTGAGGTTCGTAAGGTTGTAAGACTTCATATACTGTGCATATTATCTTTGTTTTTATGTACCACATAAAATGTATGCTTACCAGATAAATTCCTTTCCTTCCGGATAGGGGGAGTCCACGGCTTCATGCCTTACTGTTGGGAAATACACCACCTAGCCACCAGGAGGCGGCAAAGACACCCAGCCAAAGGCTTAAATATCCCTCCCACTTCCTCATTACCCCAGTCATTCTGCCGAGGGAACAAGGAAAAGTAGGAGAAACATTAGGGTATAAATGGTGCCAGAAGATAAAAAAAAATAGGGGACTGCCCATAGACCAGAAAAAACATGCGGAGGCCGTGGACTCTCCCTATACAGAAGGAAAGTAATTTATCTGGTAAGCATAAATTATGTTTTCCTTCCTAAGATAGGGAGAGTCCACAGCTTCATTCCTTACTGTTGGGAAAACTATGCCCAAGCTCCAGAGGACACAAATAACGGGAGGGAACAAAAAGGAAGAGGCGGACCCTATTCTGAGGGCACCACAGCCTGCAAAACTTTTCTCCTGAAAGCCGCTTCAGCCGAAGCAAAAACATCAAACTTGTAAAATTTTGAAAAACGTATGTAAGGAGGACCAGGTAGCCGCCTTACAAACCTGATCCAAAGAGGCCTCGTTCTTAAAGGCCCAAGAGGAAGCCACTGCTCTAGTGGAATGAGCCGTTATCCTCTCAGGAGGACGATGTCTCGCCGTCTCGTAAGCTAAGCGGATGACACTCCTTAACAAAAAGATAGGGAAGTCAAAGTAGCCTTCTGCCCCTTACGCTTCCCCAAATAGACAACAAACAGAGGAAGATTGTGCAATAAAAAAGACAGAGTCAAAATCTGTTCCCTCAGGGAACTAGCAGAAATCCCCTTCTTCAGACCATCCTGGAGAAAAGATAAGATCCTGGCAACCTTAACTCTGTGCCAGGAAAAAACCACGCTCTTCACACCAGAATAAGAAGGTCCTCCACACCTTGTGGTAGATACGCAGAATAACTGGTTTACGAGCTTGAATAAGAGTATCAATGACATTCTCAGAGAAACCTCTCTTGGATAAGACTAAGAGTTCAATCTCCACGCAGTCAGCCTCAGAGAATCTAGATTTTGAAGAGCAAATTGACCTTGTATCAGCAGGTCTCTGCGACAAGGTAACTTCCACGAAGGAGATGAAGACATCCCAAGATCCGCGAACCACGTCCTTCACAGCCACAATGGAGCAAACAGGATTACCGATACCCGCTCCTGCTTGATGCTGGCCACCACTCGAGGAAGAAGCGGTAATGGAGGGAAAAATATGAGTTTGAACCTCCAGGGCACTGCTAGTGCATCGATTAGATCCGCTTGGGGATCCCTCGACCCATACCTGGGTAGCTTGGTATTGAGACGGGACAACATGAGATCCATCTACGGCGTCCCCCACTTGCTGCATATCTCTGCAAACATCTCTGGATGGAGAGACCATTCCCCTGGATGGAAGGATTGCCTGCTGAGAAAATCCGCTTCCCAGTTGTCCACACCAGGAATGTGGATCGCTGACAGCGAACAGCTGTGGTCCTCCACCCACTACAGAATCTGAGATACTTCCTTCATCGCCAGGGAACTTCTCGTCCCCCTCTGATGGTTGATGTAAGCCACTGAGGTTATATTGTCTGATTGAAATCTGATAAACTGGGACAAACCCAGAAGTGGCGAAGCCTTCAAGGCCTTGAAGATTGTCCGTAGTTCCAAAATATTGATCAAGGAGGACGACGAGTCCACAACCCCTGTGCCTTCCTGGCACCCCAAACAGCTCCCCATCTGGTTAGGCTTACGTCCGTAGTCACAATCTCTCAGGATGGTCTTAAGAAGCAAGTCCCTCGGGACAGATGATCTGGACAGAGCCACCAAGAAAACGATTCTCTCGACCGGCTGTCTAATACAATCTGTTGAGACAGATCTAAATGATCGCCATTCCACTGCCTCAGCATGTACAGTTATAAAGGGCTGAGACGGAACCTGGCAAAAGGAATGATGTCCATGCAGGACACCATGAGACCATTCAACTCCATAGACTGAGCCACAGAGGGACTCAAGGAGGTCCGGAGGGCAAGACATGTCGAAGTTAGCTTGCAACGTGTCTAGTCTGTTAGAAATATCCTCATGGATATGGAGTCTATTACAGTACCCAGGAATTCCACCCTGGTACTTAGGATAAGAGAACTCTTTTCCCAAGTTTATCTTCCATCCATGTGATCGAAGATTGAGAAGGTACCCTGAGAATTCTTCTGCAAGACAAAAGGATGGTGCTTGCACCAGAATTTCGTCCAAGTATGGGGCTACTGCAATACCCTGAGTTTTGGCAACGGCTAGAAGAGCCCACAGAACCTTTGTAAAGATTCTTGGAGCAGTAGCTAGGCCAAACGGAAGGGCAATGAACTGGAAGTGCTGGTCCAGAATTGCAAACCTCAGGAACTGAAAGTGTTCCCTGTGAATTGGAACATGAAGGTAAGCATCCTTCAGATCTATATAGTGGTCATAAACTGGCCTTCCTGAATTAAAGGAAGGATGGACCTTATCGTCTCCATCTTGAAGGGACACATGAGAAATGTATGCACTTTAGGTCCAGAATTGGGTGGTAAGTTCCCTCCTTCTTTGGGACAACGAAACGGTTTGAATAAAACCCCAAACCTCTTTCTTCAATAGGCCCTGGGACAACTCCTAAGGAGGATAGATCCTGAATACACCCCTCTTTTCTGGTCTGGTAGACAGATTCCTTCTCTCGAATCTTGGCGGATGAGATTTGAAGCCTTGTATCCCTGAGATACCACCTCCAGGACCCACGGATCCTGTACGTCCTTGAACCAGGCATCTGAAAAAAGAGACAGTCTGCCCCCTACACGATCCGAACCCGGATCGGGGGCAACCCCTTCATGCTCATTTGTTTTCGGCAGACTTCTTATTCTGCTTGAATTTATTCCAGGACTGAGCCAGCTTCAAAGTCCCCTTGGTTGCTCAGGCTTGGAGGATTGTTGTCGTTGGGATTTGTCAGAATAAAAGAAACGGAAATGAGAAGATTGTCGTCCCTTAAACTTGTTCTTATCTTGTGGTAGGAAGGCACCCTTGCCTCCGGTAACTGTAGAAATAATGGAGTCCAGCCTGGACCAAATAAAATCTTTCCCTTGAAGGGAAGAGAAAGGAGTCTAGACTTAGAAGTCATATCGGCAGACTAAGACTTCAACAAGAGCGCCCGGTGGGCTAGGTCCGCAAAGCCAGAGGCCTTTGCATTTAAGACAACAATTTGCGTGTTCGCTTTACAGATAAAAGAATTAGCAATTATCAGAGCTTTAATTCTGTCTAATATCCTCGAGGGGAGACTACCTCAATGAGTTCCAACACATCCGGGAGAGTCCGGGACCGGGAACAACTTTTCAAAAATTGACGAGGGGGAAAAGGAAGAACCAATTCTTTCCCATTCGTTCTTAATGTTCGCCATCTTAACCGGCACAGAAAAAGTCAAAGGAATTTTCTTGTCTTCGTAAACTGGGTCTAATTTAGGTATCATAGATTCTTCAGGCAGTGCGGCCTCTGGAACCTTTAACATAGACGGAACCTCCTTTAATAAAAAATGCATGTGCTCAATTTTAAATCTAAATGACTGTTGCTCTGCAGCAGGAGGGTTAGACGCTAAGGACTACGACCCAGAAAGTTCACCCTCTGAAGCTACAGAGGTTAACTCATCAGTGGATAACTGGGACATAATAGCTAAATCTGATAAATATTTAGATGACTCCGGGTCAGGAGAGCTATGTTTAACCTTTCTCTTGCATTTGTTAGAGCGAGGTAATGCACTGAGGGCCGCAGACACCGCCGTTTGTAACTGTGCGGCAAAGTCCGCAGGAAGAAGTCCCCCTCCGGGTGGAGGATTAGATGTGCTACAGGGAACTGCATGTGGAGTGGATAATGTAGCAAGGGTAGTAATCTCACGGGACTCCGAGTCCTGAGAGGTAGATGGCTCAGAGGGACTAAAAGCCTTAGCAGGCTTGTCTCCCTTAGACTTTATAACGGTGTTAAGGCATGTGGAAAATAATTGAGTGGGCGGGAAAACCACAGACTCCTCACAATATAAACAGGTATGATTTAGTACAGAAGGAGTACCTTCTAACATGTCAGAGTCCTCCATAGCTCAGGTTATACCCACAGAAGGACACAAACATTTTTTTATTATAGAAAACTGCACCTTTATACTCCCAATGGCTGGGCACTCACCACTTCCTAGACCCAGACAGTTAACAGAGGAAACGCTCTCCTCAAGTCTCAGCCAGAATGGAGGAAATGAACATAGACCACACCCGGTCACCTAGAGTGCAAGACAGTACTTCCCCTGCTATTACAAGTACAGCAAGTAATAGGAGCTGTGAAACACTTTAAAAAACGAAAGTAAAATTTTAAAAGTGAAACCTGTTTGGTTACAGCCAAAAACACAGTCTATCAGTCCAGGAAAAAAAATCAAACAAAGCAGCATGTAAATAATTAATAGACTGATTAATTAACCCCAACTGTTCAATAAACCCCCTTCAGAGGATATTAACACTGGATTCTATCAAGGTATAAAGGAGCCACACTGTGACCCTGTTATAGCATTTTATGTGTAATAATTGAAACAATCTTACCTCCAGTATCCATGATGTGGAACAGAACACGGCCTCTCAAGTGTGAGTCTTATAGCAACGCTCCTGACAGACTTGAGTGAGAGAAAGCAGACAGTGAAACTCGTCAACACTGATTGCTTATGAACCGTTAGCAGTAGTCTTGATGGTTTCGCAGAAAAACTTTCCCTGCATTTTCAGACTAACTTTCATTAATACTCTCACTGATAGGTTGACATGACCACTTAAAACTCCAGTCCTATCTCGAAGGGCAGATACCCTTTTTTCAGGACTCCTTGAATCTTCTGACACTTCTCTGCCACCTCCTAATGTGACGAAAGGCAAAAAATGACTGGGGTAATGAGGAAGTGGGAGGGATATTTAAACCTTTGGCTAGGGTGTCTTTGCCTCCTCCTGGTGGCCAGGTGTTGTATTTCCCAACAGTAAGGAATGAAGCCGTGGACTCTCCCTATCTTAGGAAGGAAATGAATCATATCAGCACAATAAAAGAACGAATATTAGAGTCCTAAGAAATACTAAGAAAATATGTATTTTACATAGGACAACATATGTCGCAACGGACATTAGCAGAAAAACTCACTAGGAGAAATGATATCATTTACCCATATACATCAAATATGTCAGCATGAAAACATATAAATGTATTAAAATCATTAAGAAAAATGTGTAATTTACATAGGAGAAAACATAAGGCAACAATCCTTAGCAGAAAATGTTCTCAATATGAGAAGAATTATATTCTAGAGCCCATATACCAGAAATATGTAGGCAAGAAATAAACATATTAGAGTCCTAAGATTACCAAGAAAAAACATAATTTATGCTTACCTGATAAATTTATTTCTCTTGTAGTGTAGTCAGTCCACGGGTCATCCATTACTTATGGAATATATCTCTTCCTAACAGGAAGTTGCAAGAGGATCACCCAAGCAGAGCTGCTATATAGCTCCTCCCCTCACATGTCATATTCAGTCATTCAACCAAAACCAGACGAGAAAAGAGAAACCATAGGGTGCAGTGGTGACTGGAGTTTAATTAAAATTTAGATCTGCCTTAAAGACAGGGCGGGCCGTGGACTGACTACACTACAAGAGAAATAAATTTATCAGGTAAGCATAAATTATGTTTTCTCTTGTTAAGTGTAGTCAGTCCACGGGTCATCCATTACTTATGGAATACCAATACCAAAGCTAAAGTACACGGATGAAGGGAGGGACAAGGCAGGAACCTTA
The DNA here is from genome assembly GCF_027579735.1 of Bombina bombina. Lineage (NCBI taxonomy): Eukaryota > Metazoa > Chordata > Amphibia > Anura > Bombinatoridae > Bombina > Bombina bombina. Next base: position 542,095,869 of record NC_069501.1, on the reverse strand, counting down.
AACAGAAGGAACCACTGCCTGAAGCACCTTTCTCCCAAAAATAGCCTCCGAAGAAGCAAAAGTGTCAAATTTGTAAAATTTTGAAAAAGTGTGAAGTGAAGACCAAGTTGCAGCCTTGCAAATCTGTTCAACAGAGGCCTCATTTTTAAAGGCCCAGGTGGAAGCCACAGCTCTAGTAGAATGAGCTGTAATCCTTTCAGGAGGCTGCTGTCCAGCAGTCTCATAGGCTAAACGTATTATGCTACGAAGCCAAAAAGAGAGAGAGGTAGCCGAAGCCTTTTGACCTCTTCTCTGTCCAGAGTAAACGACAAACAGGGAAGAAGTTTGACGAAAATCTTTAGTTGCCTGCAAATAGAACTTCAGGGCATGGACTACGTCCAGATTATGCAAAAGTCGTTCCTTCTTTGAAGAAGGGTTAGGACACAGTGATGGAACAACAATCTCTTGATTGATATTCCTGTTAGTAACTACCTTAGGTAAGAACCCAGGTTTAGTACGCAGAACTACCTTGTCTGAATGAAAAATCAGATAAGGAGAATCACAATGTAAGGCAGATAACTCAGACTCTTCGAGCCGAGGAAATAGCCATCAAAAACAGAACCTTCCAGGATAACAGCTTGATATCAATGGAATGAAGGGGTTCAAATGGAACGCCTTGAAGAACTTTAAGAACTAAGTTTAAGCTCCACGGCGGAGCAACAGTCTTAAACACAGGCTTAATCCTAGCTAAAGCCTGACAAAAAGCCTGAACGTCTGGAACTTCTGCCAGACGTTTGTGTAGAAGAATAGACAGAGCAGAAATCTGTCCCTTTAACGAACTAGCAGATAAGCCCTTTTCTAAACCCTCTTGTAGAAAAGACAATATCCTAGGAATCCTAACCTTATTCCATGAGTAACTCTTGGATTCACACCAATATAAATATTTACGCCATATCTTATGGTAAATTCTTCTGGTAACAGGCTTCCTAGCCTGTATTAAGGTATCAATAACCGACTCCGAGAAGCCACGTTTGATAGAATCAAGCGTTCAATCTCCATGCAGTCAGCCTCAGAGAAATTAGATTTGGATGGTTGAAAGGACCCTTAATTAGAAGGTCCTGTCTCAGAGGCAGAGACCACGGTGGACAGGACGACATGTCCACTAGGTCTGCATACCAGGTCCTGCGTGGCCACGCAGGCGCTATCAGAATCACCGAAGCTCTCTCCTGTTTGATCTTGGCAATCAAACGAGGAAGCATCGGAAATGGTGGAAACACATAAGCCATGTTGAAGACCCAAGGGGCTGTCAAAGCATCTATCAGCACCGCTCCCGGGTCCCTGGACCTGGATCCGTAACAAGGAAGCTTGGCGTTCTGGCGAGACGCCATGAGATCCAGATCTGGTTTGCCCCAACGATGAATCAGTTGAGCGAAGACCTCCGGATGAAGTTCCCACTCCCCCGGATGAAAAGTCTGGCGACTTAGAAAATCCGCCTCCCAGTTCTCCACGCCTGGGATGTAAATCGCTGACAGGTGGCAAGAGTGAGACTCTGCCCAGCGAATTATCTTTGAGACTTCCAACATCGCTAGGGAACTTCTGGTTCCCCCTTGATGGTTTATGTAAGCCACAGTCGTGATGTTATCCGACTGAAATCTGATGAACCTCAGAGTTGCTAACTGAGGCCAAGCTAGGAGAGCATTGAATATTGCTCTTAATTCCAGAATATTTATTGGGAGGAGTTTCTCCTCCTGAGTCCATAGTCCCTGAGCCTTCAGGGAGTTCCAGACTGCGCCCCAACCTAGAAGGCTGGCGTCTGTTACAATCGTCCAATCTGGCCTGCGAAAGGTCATCCCCTTGGACAGATGTGGCCGAGAAAGCCACCATAGAAGAGAATCTCTGGTCTCTTGATCCAGATTTAGCAGGGGGGACAAATCTGAGTAATCCCCATTCCACTGACTTAGCATGCACAATTGCAGCGGTCTGAGATGCAGGCGCGCAAATGGTACTATGTCCATTGCCGCTACCATTAAGCCGATTACTTCCATGCACTGAGCTACTGACGGGTGTGGAATGGAATGAAGGACACGGCAAGCATTTAGAAGTTTTGATAACCTGGCCTCCGTCAGGTAAATTTTCATCTCTACAGAATCTATAAGAGTCCCTAGAAAGGGAACCCTTGTAAGTGGTAATAGAGAACTCTTTTCCACGTTCACCTTCCACCCATGCGACCTCAGAAATGCCAGAACAATATCTGTATGAGACTTGGCAGTTTGAAAACTTGACGCTTGTATCAGAATGTCGTCTAGGTACGGAGTCACCGCTATGCCTCGCGGTCTTAGTACCGCCAGAAGTGAGCCCAGAACTTTTGTAAAGATTCTTGGAGCCGTAGCTAATCCGAAGGGAAGAGCTACAAACTGGTAATGCCTGTCTAGGAAGGCAAATCTTAGGTACCGATAATGATCCTTGTGAATCGGTATGTGAAGGTAGGCATCCTTTAAGTCCACTGTGGTCATGTACTGACCCTCTTGGATCATGGGAAGGATGGTTCGAATAGTTTCCATTTTGAATGATGGAACTCTTAGGAATTTGTTTAGGATTTTTAAGTCCAAGATTGGTCTGAAGGTTCCCTCTTTCTTGGGAACCACAAATAGATTTGAATAGAATCCTTGCCCGTGTTCCGTCCACGGAACTGGGTGGATCACCCCCATTAGTAAGAGGTCTTGTACACAGCGTAGAAACGCCTCTTTCTTTATTTGGTTTGCTGATAACCTTGAAAGATGAAATCTCCCTCGTGGAGGAGAAGTTTTGAAGTCCAGGAGATATCCCTGAGATATGATCTCCAACGCCCAGGGATCCTGGACATCTCTTGCCCAAGCCTGGGCGAAGAGAGAAAGTCTGCCCCCCACTAGATCCGTTTCCGGATAGGGGGCCCTCTCTTCATGCTGTCTTAGGGGCAGCAGCAGGTTTCTTGGCCTGCTTGCCCTTGTTCCAGGACTGGTTAACTTTCCAGCCCTGTCTGTAACGAGCAACAGCTCCTTCCTGTTTTGGAGCGGAGGAAGTTGATGCTGCTCCTGCCTTGAAGTTACGAAAGGCACGAAAATTAGACTGTTTGGCCTTTGATTTGGCCCTGTCCTGAGGTAGAGCATGGCCCTTACCTCCCGTAATGTCAGCTATAATTTCTTTCAAGCCGGGCCCGAATAAGGTCTGCCCTTTGAAAGGAATATTAAGCAATTTAGATTTAGAAGTCACGTCAGCTGACCAGGATTTAAGCCATAGCGCTCTGCGCGCTTGGATGGCGAATCCGGAGTTCTTAGCCGTAAGTTTGGTTAAATGTACGACGGCATCAGAAACAAATGCGTTAGCTAGCTTAAGTGCTTTAAGCTTGTTCATAATTTCATCCAATGGAGCTGTGCGAATGGCCTCTTCCAGAGACTCAAACCAGAATGCCGCCGCCGCAGCAGTGACAGGCGCAATGCATGCAAGGGGCTGTAAGATAAAACCTTGTTGAACAAACATTTTCTTAAGGTAACCCTCTAATTTCTTATCCATTGGATCTGAAAAGGCACAACTATCCTCCACCGGGATAGTGGTACGCTTAGCTAAAGTAGAAACTGCTCCCTCCACCTTAGGGACCGTCTGCCATAAGTCTCGTGTGGTGGCGTCTATAGGAAACATTTTCCTAAATATGGGAGGAGGGGAAAAAGGCACACCAGGTCTATCCCACTCCTTGCTAATAATCTCTGTAAGCCTTTTAGGTATAGGAAACACGTCAGTACTCACCGGTACCGCATAGTATCTATCCAACCTACATAATTTTTCTGGAATTGCAACCGTGTTACAATCATTCAGAGCCGCTAATACCTCCCCTAGCAATATGCAGAGGTTCTCAAGCTTAAATTTAAAATTAGAAATCTCTGAATCCAGTCTCCCTGGATCAGATCCGTCACCCACAGAATGAAGCTCTCCGTCTTCATGTTCTGCAAACTGTGACACAGTATCTGACATGGCTCTCACCTCATCCGCGCGCTCTGTCCTTAACCCAGAGCTATCGCGCTTGCCTCTTAATTCCGGCAATTTAGATAATACTTCTGTCATAACAGTAGCCATGTCTTGCAAAGTGATTTGTAAGGGCCTCCCTGATGTACTTGGCGCCACAAAATCACGCACCTCCTGAGCGGGAGGCCGAAGGTACTGACACGTGAGGAGAGTTAGTCGGCATAACTTCCCCCTCGTTGTCTGGTGATAATTTCTTTACATGTAAAGATTGACTTTTATTTAAAGTAACATCAATGGAATTAGTACACAAATTTCTATTGGGCTCCACATTGGCCTTTAAACATAGTGAACAAAGAGATTCATCTGAGTCAGACATGTTTAAACAGACTAGCAATGAGACTAGCAAGCTTGGAAATACTTTTCTAAATAAATTTACAAGCAATATAAAAAACGCTACTGTGCCTTTAAGAAGCACAAAAAGCTGTCACAGTTGAAATAATGAACCAATAGTTATAGCAACCAATTTTTCACAGTAAATGTATTAAGTTAGCAAAGGATTGCACCCACCAGCAAATGGATGATTAACCCCTTAATACCCAAAAACGGATAACAATTTAATAATTAACGTTTTTAACACAGTCAAAACACACTGTCACAGGTCTGCTGTGACTGATTACCTCCCTCAAAATGAATTTTGAAGACCCCTGAGCTCTCTAGAGACGATCTGGATCATGGAGGATGAAGTAGACAGATTGTGACTGAATTTTTACTGCGCAAAAAAGCGCTAAAATAGGCCCCTCACACTCATATTACAACAGTGGGGAAGCTCAGTTAACTGTTTCTATGCAGAAAACAAGATGGCCATGTGGTAAAAATCATGCCCCAATAAGTTTTATCACCAAGTACCTCACAAAAAACGATTAACATGCCATTAAACGTTTTGAACATACATTTTTAAAGTTATGAAGTGTTATTAATAAGCCTGCTACCAGTCGCTTTCACTGCAGTTAAGGCTCATACATTATTTCAGTATTAACAGTATTTTCAGAGTCAATTCCATTCCTTAGAAAAATACATTCAGTGTACACACACTCATCAGCCTAATACCAGTCGCTATCACTGCATTTAAGGCTGAACTTACGTTACATTGGTATCAGCAGTATTTTCTCAGTCAATTCCATTCCTCAGAAAAATAATTTACTGCACATACCTCGTTTGCAGGGGGGCCCTGCATGCTATTCCCCTTTTCTGAAGTTACCTCACTCCTCAGATGAGAACAGCCAGTGGATCTTAGTTACGTCTGCTAAGATCATAGAAAACGCAGGCAGATTCTTCTTCTAATGCTGCCTGAGAACAAACAGCACACTCCGGTGCCATTTAAAATAACAAACTTTTGATTGAAGAAATAAACTAAGTTAAAAAACACCACAGACCTCTCACAACGACCTATCTTTAGTTAGGCTGCAAGAGAATGACTGAATATGACATGTGAGGGGAGGAGCTATATAGCAGCTCTGCTTGGGTGATCCTCTTGCAACTTCCTGTTAGGAAGAGATATATTCCATAAGTAATGGATGACCCGTGGACTGACTACACTTAACAAGAGAAAGATGTATTTTACATAGGAACATATATGATGCCACTGACAAATATAAAATCCTCAACATGAGAAAGATTATATCGTGTTCATATACATGAAATGTGTTAGCATGAAAATAATACACTATGACACAGCCATTAGCAGAAATCTCATTTTCATACACATAAAAAAAAGGTTAAGAATTTTTATGGAGTACAGGAAAAAAAACACTAGCTACCACTAGATGGCATCAGACACAAGGGAATTCCTGCTAAACTGAAAACTAGGGAGTTATAACCCTGATTCAATTCTGTATGATAAAATGATCCCTTATTTAGTGAGAATATCTCTACCAAGAGAGAGAAAATTAAGGCCAACTATGCACTTTCTAAATATTGCTCATCGCACCAGACCTGTTTCCATCTAAGAGCTTTCCCTTTAGAATAGGTAGTTTTCACATACCACTAGAAGGATATGCATACTTAGAACTAGATTTAAACTCTCGACCACATGGCTGGTAGGCAGCAGCTCCAACCACTGGTCTGCAGGCTAGCACCACAAAAAAACATGCTCAACCCCTCTGGAGAAATGTCCCCGCAGATTAGCATAGTAAAATGTATCAAACCCGCTCCATGTTGGACTAACAGTAACAATACAGATCTGTGACAACAAGGACTGCGACATAAGTCGGTCCTATAATGATCCAATAAGGTGTTAACCCTTAGATGTCCAGTCACTGGTGCCACTTCATTAACCCCCTAAATCACCTGTGGGCCACAGTGTTTCCAACACGATTCATTCCATAGAGTGAGAAGTAGCCTGCAGCGGGACCTACTCCTGTTAAAAACCAGACATCAATACCCCGCACATACTTATACATCAGAAGCCAGCTAAAAAAGGCACATACAATTTTTAGGGCCCAGCGCTAATGGCACCGGTCTCTTAATAAATGGATATAGCGAGATCGGATGAGCTGCTGATAACTGTGCAGCCTTTCAAAGAAAAGCAGGGCAACAGTCAGTCACAGAGAAAAATATACGATCCTCGCTGACATATTTCTTATATCTGACCGGAACATACAGCAGAGAAAGGAAAACAAAGAACGTCTAGCTATCCGGGCATTCATACCCCAATATCCATATCAATAAAGGTACCTGTCCCATGGATTGCACTCTAAGAAAACAGAGGAACCATCTAGCGTTCACTCTCAAGAGACTGCAGTAGCGGTCCTGTACCTCATGCAAAATTAGGAAATGTGCCGTAATTAGCACACTGTGTCCCACCAGTAAAAACTTCTCTCAACGGACTTGGCGGAAAGTACTCAATCTCTATTTTAGAGAAAATGCCAGCCGTGGCCCTAGAAACAAGCCGATTGACACGTTAGGCCTAAACAGTGCAGCGATAAGCCTGGACCAGAGAGGGACTAAATCCGTTCACTGACCCACAGGTATTACAAGCACACACTCCCCATAAGGCAGATATCCCAGGCTGAAAGACAGTCTGAAGGCCAATTACCCAAAGAGAGAACGTTGCCCACTTAAATAGGTCTATATGCGCCATTGATCATAGGATCCCTTATAGATACCTCTCAATCTTCAATATATACCTCTATAGAGATAGCGGGTGCCCACCAAGAGACCCTCTGCCCTGTTCCAGAGAAATCTTCCCAAGTATAGAGGGAAAATTGGGACTTACCTCAGCGGCTCATTGACATGATGCAGACACAGCAAATCCAGATCTGACATCTTCCTCCAGACTTCTAACAGGGACCTGAGATGAAAAGGAAACAGTAACTAACCGTGGTTGCTGGGTGGGGACTAGCATAGATTGCTAGAGAGAGAACAGAGAAACCTCCCTGCTTTCTCCAACAGCTACCAATACTCTTACTGAAGAGGATTACATGGACACAGCATTACCCCAGTCCTACTCGAAGGGAAGCTACCTATTAAAGGATTAGTTTAATTTTCTTCAGAGCACAATCTTCGCTTCCTCCTTGTTACAGAGGCAAAGAATGACTGCAGGAGTATGGGAAGTAGAAGGGATACAGTCAACACCAGAATTTTTGTTGTTTAAAAGATAGATAATCAATTAATTACCAATTCCCCAGTTTTGCATAACCAACCGTTATAATTATACACATTTTACCTCTGTAATTACCTTGTATCTAAGCCTCAGCAGACTGCCCCCTTATTTCAGTTCTTTTGACACTTTCATTTTAGCCAATCAGAGCTGACTCCATGGTAAATTCACTTGTATGAGCTCAATGTTATATATAAGAAACACGTGAACTAATGCCCTCTAGTGGTGACAAACTATCAAAATGCACTTAGATTAGAGGCAGCCTTCAAAGTCTAAGAAATTAGCATATGAACCTCCTAGGTTTAGCTTTCAACTAAGAATACCAAGAGAACAAAGCAAAATTGGTGATAAAAGTAAATTGGAAAGTTGTTAAAAATGACATGCCCTATTTGAATCATGAAAGTTTTTTGGGGACTTGACTGTCCCTTTAAGCTTTGCTGGGTGTTTTTGCCTTCTCCTGGTGGCCAGGAGTTGAATTCCCAACAGTAATTGAATGGAATCGTGGACTCTCCAAGCCATTGGAAATAAATTACAGTAAAGTGTCCCCTTAAAGGGACAGTATAAACCAATGTTCATATAACTGCATGTAATAGACACTACTATAAAAAATAATATGCGCATATACGCATATAAAAATCCATTATAAACTTACTTAGAAGCTCCCAGTTAAACTCTGTTGAAAAGGTTAGCTGGAACATCCACTGAAAAAGGCTGTATAGCAAAAAGAGCAGACCCCCCCCCCTTTCATATGAAAAGCCCTTTTACACAAACAGGAGCAATCTGGAGTAGGTAGATAAGTCTACTTCGAAGACTTTGGGGCTTGGTTAGGAGTCTGAAAATCAGCGCAATGTTATTTAAAAATAAGCAAAACAAAAAAAAATTAAACAAAAAAAACATAATTTATGTAAGAACTTGATAAATTCATTTCTTTCATATTAGCAAGAGTCCATGAGCTAGTGACGTATGGGATATACATTCCTACCAGGAGGGGCAAAGTTTCCCAAACCTTAAAATGCCTATAAATACACCCCTCACCACACCCACAATTCAGTTTAACGAATAGCCAAGAAGTGGGGTGATAAGAAAAAAGTGCGAAAGCATATAAAATAAGGAATTGGAATAATTGTGCTTTATACAAAAAAATCAAAACCACCACAAAAAAGGGCGGGCCTCATGGACTCTTGCTAATATGAAAGAAATGAATTTATCAGGTAAGTTCTTACATAAATTATGTTTTCTTTCATGTAATTAGCAAGAGTCCATGAGCTAGTGACGTATGGGATAATGATTACCCAAGATGTGGATCTTTCCACACAAGAGTCACTAGAGAGGGAGGGATAAAATAAAGACAGCCAATTCCTGCTGAAAATAATCCACACCCAGAATAAAATTTTAATGAAAAAACATAAGCAGAAGATTCAAACTGAAACCACTGCCTGAAGTACGTTTCTACCAAAAACTGCTTCAGAAGAAGAAAACACATCAAAATGGTAGAATTTAGAAAAAGAATGCAAAGAGGACCAAGTTGCTGTTTTGCAAATCTGATCAACCGAAGCTTCATTCTTAAACGCCCAGGAAGTAGAAACTGACCTAGTAGAATGAGCTGTAATCCTTTGAGGCGGAGTGTTACCCGACTCAACATAGGCAAGATGAATTAAAGATTTCAACCAAGATGCCAAAGAAATGGCAGAAGCTTTCTGGTCTTTTTTAGAACCGGAAAAGATGACAAATAGACTAGAAGTCTTTCGGAAAGACTTAGTAGCTTCAACATAATATTACAAAGCTCTAACAGCATCCAAAGAATGCAATGATTTCTCCTTAGAATTCATAGGATTAGGACATAATGAAGGAACCACAATTTCTCTACTAATGTTGTTAGAATTCACAACCTTAGGTAAAAAATTCAAAAGAAGTTCGCAGCACCGCCTTATCCTGATGCAAAATCAGAAAAGGAGACTCACAGAAAAGAGTAGATAATTCAGAGACTCTTCTGGCAGAAGAGATGGCCAAAAGAAACAAAACTTTCCAAGAAAGTAATATAACGACCAAAGAATGCATGGGTTCAAAAGGAGAAGCTTGAAGAGCCCCCAGAACCAAATTCAAACTCCAAAGAGGAGAAATTGACTTAATGACAGGTTTTATACGAACCAAAGCTTGTACAAAACAATGAATATCAGGAAGATTAGCAATCCTTCTGTGAAAAAGAACAGAAAGAGCAGAGATTTGTCTTTCAAAAAACTTGCAGACAAACCTTTATCTAAACCATCCTGAAGAAATATATCTATCTATAATATATCTCTCTAGATACAGATTTACGAGCCTGTCACATAGTATCAATCACAGAGTCAGAGAAACCTCTTTGACCAAGAATCAAGCGTTCAAACTCCACACCTTAAAATTAAGGTTTTGAGATCCTGATGGAAAAAAGAACCTTGAGACAGAAAGACTGGTCTTAACGGAAGAGTCCACAGCTGGCAAGAGGCCATCCGGACAAGATCCGCATACCAAAACCTGTGAGGCCATGCTGGAGCTACCAGCAGGACAAACGAGCATTCCTTTAGAATATTAGAGAATACCCTTGGAAGAAGAACTAGAGGCGGAAAGATATAGGCAGGATGACACTTGTAAGGAAGAGATAATGCATCCACTGCCTCCGCCCGAGGATCCCGGGATCCGGACAGATACCAGGGAAGTTTCTTGTTTAGATGAGAAGCCATCAGATCTATTTCTGAGAGTTCCCACATTTGAACAATCTGAGGAAATACCTCTGGGTGAAGACAATTCGCCCAGGTGCAACGTTTGGCGACTGAGATAATCCGCTTTCCAATTGTCCATACCTGGGATATGAACCGCAGAGATTAGACAGGAGCTGGATTCCGCCCAAACCAAAATTTGAGATACTTCTTTCATAGCCAGAGGACTGTGAGTCCCTCCTAGATGATTGATGTATGCCACAGTTGTGACATTGTCTATCTGAAAACAAATGAACAACTCTCTCTTCAGAAGAGGCCAAGACTGAAGAGCTCTGAAATTGCACGGAGTTCCAAAATATTGATCGGAAATCTCACCTCCTGAGATTCCCAAACCCCTTGTGCCGTCAGATACCCCCACACAGCTCCCCAACCTGTAAGACTTGCATCTGTTGAGATTATAGTCCAGGTCGGAAGAACAAAGAAGCCCCCTGAACTAAACGATGGTGATCTGCCCACCATGTCAGAGAGTGTCGTATAATCGGTTTAAAGATATTAATTGAGATATCTTTGAGTAATCCCTGCACCATTGGTTCAGCATACAGAGCTGAAGAGGTCGCATGTGAAAACGAGCAAAGGAGATCGCATCTGATGCGGCAGTCCTAAGACCTAAAATTTCCATGCATAAGGCTACCAAAGGGAATGATTGTGACAAGCTGATATCAATGTTAAACTTCTCGTCTGACAAGGACAGAGTCATAGACACTGAATCTATTCTAGAAACCTAAAAAGGTTACACTTGTCTGAGGAATCAATGAACTGATTGGTAAATTGATCCTCCAACCATGAACTTGAAGAAACAACACAAGTCGATTCGTATGAGATTCTTCGAAAATGAGAAGACTGAGCAAGTACCCAGATATTGTCCAATAAGGAAATACCAAAAAACCCTGTTCTCTGATTACAGAAAGAAGGGCACCGAGAACCTTTGAAAAAAATTCTTGGAACTGAGGCTAGGCCAAACGGTAGAGCCACAAAACTGGTAATGCTTGTCTAAAAAGAGAATCTCAGACACTAAAAGTGATCTGGATGAATCGGAATATGTAGATACACATCCTGTAAATCTATTGTAGACATATAATGCCCTTGCTAAACAAAAGGCAGGACAGTCCTACAGTAACCATCTTGAATGTTGGTATCCTTACATAACGATTCAATATTGATAGATCCGGAACTGGTCTGAAGGAATTGACCTTCTTTGGTACAATGAAGAGATAAAATAAAACCCCAGCCCCTGTTCCAGAACTGGAACTGGCATAATTACTCCAGCCAACTCTAGATCTGAAACACATTTCAGAAATGCTGAGCCTTTGCTGTGTTAACTGGGACACGGGAAAGAAAAAAATCTCTTAGCAGGAGGCCTTAACTGAAGCCAATTCTGTACCTTTCTGAAACAATGTTCTGAAACCAGAAATTGAGAACGGAATTGATCAAAATTTCTTTGAAGAAAACGTAATCTGCCCCATACCAGCTGAGCTGGAATAAGGTCCGCACCTTCATGGGTACTTAGGAGCTGGCTATAGGTTTTCTAAAAGGCTTGGATATATTCCAAACTGGAAATAGTTTCCAAACTGATACCGCTCCTGAGAATGAAGGATCAGGCTTTTGTTCCTTATTGTGAGGAAAGGAACGAAATGATTATTAGACCTAAATTTACCTTAGATTTTTTATCCTTTGGAAAAAAGTTCCCTTCCTTCCAGAAACAGTTGAAATAATAATTTATTACCCTGGAAAGAAAGGGAAAGCAAAGTTGACTTAGAAGACATATCAGTATTCCAAGTTTAATCCATAAAGCTTTTCTAGCTAAAATAGCTAGAGACATATACCTGACATCAACTCTAATGATATCAAAAGATGGTATCACCAATAAAATTATTAGCATGTTATAGAATAATAATAATGCTATAAAATTATGATCTGTTGCTTGTTGCGCTAAAGCTTCTAACCAAAAAGTTGAAGCTGCAGCAACATCCGCTAAAAATATAGCAAGTCTAAGAAGATTACCTGAACATAAGTAAGCTTTTCTTAGAAAGGATTCAATTTTCCTATCTAAAGGATCCTTAAATGAATTACTATCTGCCGTAGGAATAGAAGCACATTTAGCAGGAGTAGAGACAGCCCCATAACCTTAGGGATTTTGTCCCAAAAAAACTCTAATCTGTCAGATGGCACAGGATATAATTGCTTAAACGTTTAGAAGGAGTAAAAGAATTACCCAAATTATTCCATTCCCTGGAAATTACTTCAGAAATAGCATCAGGGAGATTAAACACTTCTGGAATAACTACAGGAGATTTAAAAACCTTATTTAAACGTTTAGATTTAGAATCAAGAGGACCAGAATCCTCTATTTCTAATGCAATTAATACTTCTTTAAATAAAGAACGAATAAATTCCATCTTGAACAAATACAAAGATTTATCAGCATCAACCTCTGAGACAGAAACCTCTGAACCAGAAGAACCATTATCAGTATCAGAATGATGATGTTCATTTAAAAATTCATCTGAAAAAAGAGAAGTTTTAAAAGACTTTTATGTAAACTAGAAGGAGAAATAACAGACATAGCCTTCTTAATGGATTTAAAAAATAAAATCTCTTATGTTTATCAGGAACACTCTGAAAATTAGATGTTGACGGAACAGCAACAGGTAATGTAACAGTACTAAAGGAAATTTTATCTGCATTAATAAGTTTGTCATGACATGCAATACAAACAACAGCTGGAGAAACAGATACCAAAAATTATAGCAGATACACTTAGCTTGGTAGCTCCAGCAGTAGACAGCGATTTTCCTGTAGTATCTTCTGACTCAGATGCAACGTGAGACATCTTGCAATATGTAAAAGAAAAAAACAACATATAAAGCAAAATTGATCAAATTCCTTAAATGACAGTTTCAGGAATGGGAAAAAATGCCAAAGAACAAGCTTCTAGCAACCAGAAGCACTGAAAAAATAAGACTTAAATAATGTGGAGACAAAAGCGACGCCCTTATTTTTTAGCGCCAAATAAGACGCCCACATTATTTGGCGCCTAAATGCTTTTGGCGCCAAAAATGACGTCACATCCGGAACGCCGACATTTTTGGCGCAAAATAACGTCAAAAAAATGACGCAACTTCCGGCGACACGTATGACGCCGGAAACGGAAAAGAATTTTTGCGCCAAAAAAGTCCGCGCCAAAAATGACGCAATAAAATGAAGCATTTTCAGCCCCCGCGAGCCTAACAGCCCACAGAAAAAAAAGAGTCAAATTTTTGAAGGTAAGAAAAAATGATAAATTCAAATGCATTATCCCAAATATGAAACTGACTGTCTGAAAAATAAGGAAAGCTGAACATTCTGAGTCAAGGCAAATAAATGTTTGAATACATATATTTAGAACTTTATAAACAAAGTGCCCAACCATAGCTTAGAGTGTCACAGAAAATAAGATTTACTTACCCCAGGACACTCATCTACATGTTTGTAGAAAGCCAAACCAGTACTGAAACGAGAATCAGCAGAGGTAATGGTATATATGAGTATATCGTCGATCTGAAAAGGGAGGTAAGAGATGAATCTCTACGACCGATAACAGAGAACCTATGAAATAGACCCCGTAGAAGGAGATCACTGCATTCAAATAGGCAATACTCTCCTCACATCCCTCTGACATTCACTGCACGCTGAGAGGAAAACCGGGCTCCAACTTGCTGCGGAGCGCATATCAACGTAGAATCTAGCACAAACTTACTTCACCACCTCCATCGGAGGCAAAGTTTGTAAAAACTGAATTGTGGGTGTGGTGAGGGGTGTATTTATAGGCATTTTAAGGTTTGGGAAACTTTGCCCCTCCTGGTAGGAATGTATATCCCATACGTCACTAGCTCATGGACTCTTGCTAATTACATGAAAGAAAACCTGTATGGGCTATGTAAATGGATCATCTACAAAACATTTATACAAACAAAAATCTATTGTATAATGTCCCTTTAAATGTGTTAACTTTTTTGCATGAAAAAAAGGACACCAAAGTCAAAGTTAAACTTTCATGATTCAGATAGAGCATGCAGTTAAGAGATTTTCCAAATTACTTTCATTATCAAATTGTTCAGTCTTTTTATATACAAACTTTGAGGAACCAGCTACTACTGAGCATGTGCAAAAGTTCAGTGTATATCTAAGCAAGTGCGTGATTGGCTGATGGCTGTCACATTAAACAAGGGCCAGCAAATTTAAATATCTGCTAATTCAAAATTCAGAGTAAGTGCTATTGCATTGTAATTTTATTAAATATCAAGTGAAAACCAGTAGAGCAGAACACACGTTTTTAATATAAAAAATAAAATATATACAGCTCCACCATAACCTGTTTATATACATATTGAGTTACCTGTGAATTTCAGGGCTCTTCCGGCTTTTTGAGGGTTCCTGATCTTTCACTCTCTTTAGGTATTTTGAGAAACGCTCACTCAGTGTCATGGTTGAAGGACCAAAATGATGCTCTGTTGAAGGTCAAAGGCAGAAACAGTAAATTTTTGTACAGTTTACTCATAGATGAGCATTGCAAACCAGTAAATATGCAACAAATGTTGATGTACTCCATGGCATTGGCTGACAGATTAAAGTTATTCTGTAAAATAAGACATGCTGAAAAAAAATTCAATTGTTAGAATCATAAAATTTGTAAATTCTATATGGCTTTACAACTTAATAAAAACAATGTATGTAACAATGTTGAGATACCGTATGCAATTGTGAGATTTGTTTCAAAATGTAACAAAGTTTCTAGCTAAAATTAAAAAAAAAATTAAACCTGAAAAACAAATTTCTTTCATGGTGGCAAGAGTCCATGAGATTTAACTCCTGGCCACTAGGAGGAGGCAAAGACAACATTCCATAAGCTTTTAAATACCTCTCACCTCTCTGGTATCCCAGTTTAACATAGCAGAGACAAAGAAGTAGGAAAGGAGAAAGCAGGGTAAATGAGGTGCATAATAAAACTGCCGCCAATTAGAAAAAGATAAGAGGGCGGGTTTCATGGACTCTTACCACCATGAAAAACAAATTTATCTGGTAACCATAAATTTTGTTTTCTTTCATAAGGCGGTTAGAGTCCACAAACCATTACTCCTGGAATCTAATACCCTAACTGTGGAGTTCAAGAGTTAATGTGTGGGAAAATGTTAAGGCAGACACCTATTTACCAGCCACTTAGACTATAGGACTTTCCTGTCAAAAACTATCCCAAAAGAAAATTGAGTAAAAACCAAGCAGCTGCTGGGCAATCTACAGTACATAAAAGCATTATATTAAAAGGCCCATAAATTGGAACGGATCTAGTAGAAAGGACTAACATTTCAGAAATGAATTTTACTGCTTCCAATAAAGAAATACCTAATGAGAAAAGCTTTAACCAGGAAGCAAAAGTCTTCTGACTCATACATGGGGTTTTAAATCTTTTGGAGAAAGAATACATATTAAATGTTCTTTAAAAATTGAAAAAAGGAAAAACGGAAAGGGAACTACAACGAACTGCCTGAAAAAAAATAAAGAAAATACACTATCCTAACAGAAAATAAGATCAGCAATCTCACTTTCAAAATAAGCTAAATGTTTTAAACCATCCATAAGGTTAAAAAAAAAAAAAGTAGGAAAGATTCATCAAATTCATAACGTTCCCAGGAAGAGAAACTTTTTTATAGACTTACTTTGACTAGATAAGTACAAAGATCTGAAAGTCAGAGACATTATCAGAAACTTGCAGATAATTCCATAGCTAAATTATTATCTAAGCAAAACAGAAAGAGAAATAGTCTGCCAGGAACGAACAGAAGCTCAATAGCTTGTTCTATGGCACAGTTGCCACCTGGGAGTAGCTTCTTTCTGCCCAATTGCGCTTTTCAAAGAGAAAACTTTCCTGTAGTACATCAGTCTGATCCATACACTGAGCCACTGACTGATGGCCGATTAGTAGACTGAAGGACTAGGCTTCTGTCAGAAAAATCTTCATAGACAGGGAGTCTATTATGGTTCCCAGGAAAGTTACCCTTGTATTTGGAACAAAGAAACTTTTTCAATTTACCTTCCACCCGTGAGTTCGCAGGAAAGATAACACCATGTCGGTGTGGGATCTTGCTTGTTGAAAGGATGGCGCCTGGACTAGGATGTCGTCCAGATAAGGTGCCACCGCAATGCCCCATGATCGAAGCACCACCAACAGAGACCCCAGAACCTTTGTGAAAATTCTGGGAGCAGTAGCAAGACCGAAAGGAAGAGCCACAAACTGGAAGTGTTTGTCCTGGAAGGCAAACCTTAGGAACTTGTGATGATCCCTGTGAATAGGAACATGTAGGTATGCGTCCTTTAAATCCACTGTTGTCATAAATTGACCCTCCTGGATCAAGGGAAGAATGGAACAAATAGTTTCCATCTTGAAGGACAGTACCCTGAGAAATTTGTTTAGACTTGAGGTTTAAAATTGGTCTGAAGGTTCCCTCTTTGGGAACCATGAACAGATTGGAATAAAAACCCTGACCCTGTTCCAGTATTGGAACAGGAACAATCACTCCCAGGATGGAGATGTTTCCTACGCAGTGTAAGAACGCCTCTCTTTTTGTCTGGTTTGCAGATAATCTTGAAAGCAGAAACCTGCCTCTGGGAGGAAAACTTTTGAACTCTAGTTTGTATCCCTGGGACACTATTTATATTGCCCAGGGATCCTGAACATCCCAAACCCAAACCTGAGTGAAGGAAAGTCTGCCCCCTACAAGATCCAGTCCAGGATCGGGGGCATGCCCTTCATGCTGTCTTGGATTCAATAGCAGGCTTCTTGGATTGTGTTCCCTTACTCCAAGACTGGTTAGGTCTCCATGCAGGTTTAGATTGTTCCTGCTTAGAGGAGGAAGAGGAAGAATTTCCCTTGAAATTTCAAAAGGAACGAAAATTACTCCGTCCTTTTTGTTTGTTTCTCTTGTCTTGAGGGAGAAGATGACCCTTACCTCCCGTGATATCAGAGATAATTTTCGTTAGGCCAGGTCCAAACAAGGTCTTCCCCTAGTAAGGAATAGCCAGAAGCTTAGACTTAGAGGAAACATCCGCAGACCAAGGTTTTAGCCATAAGGCTCTGCGAGCTAGGATAGAGAAACCCAAAATCTTAGCTCCCAGCTTAATAACTTGAAGAGAAGCGTCCGTAATAAAGGCATTAGCTAGTTTAAGAGCCTTTATCCTATCTTGGATCTCATCCAAGGAAGTCTCTGCCCTGAGAGCCTCAGACAGTGCATCAAACCAATACGCCTCCGCACTAGTGACGTTAGCAATGCACACAGTTGGTTGCCATTGCAGACCCTGGTGAACATATATCTTTTTGAGTAGAACCTCTAACTTTTTGTCCATAGGATCTTTGAAGGCACAACTATCCTCTAAGTATAGTAGTTATTTTGGCTAAGGTGGAAACGGCCTCTTCCACCTTAGGAACTGTTTGCCAAGCCTCCCTGATAGAGTCAGCTATGGGAAACATCTTAAAAATAGGAGAGGGAGAAAAAGGTATGCCCGGTCTCTCCCACTCATTAGCAATGATCTCAGAAGCTCATTTTGGGACTGGAAATACATCTGAGTAAGAAGGAACTTTGAAATATTTGTCCAGTTTACTAGACTTCTTAGGGACAACCACTACGGTGGAGTCACTGTCGCTTAAAGTAACTAAAACCTCCCTAAGTAATAGACGGAGGTGTTCTAGTTTAAACCTAAAAGATACAACCTCTGAGTCCGTCAGAGGCAATAAAATTCCTGAATCTGAAATTTCACCTTCAGATGCTACAGCAGTACCCTCCTCTTCGGGTCCTTGGGAGGGCACCTCCGAAACCTCGCTTACTGAATGTCTGGTTTTCCTCTTACGTTTGCCCTGCAACATTGGAAAAGCAGATAATGCATCAGAAATTGTAGAAGACATGAGAGAAGCTATGTCTTAAGGTAACTCCAGCGGGAGCTAGAGCAGCAGTGCAGGGCACTTAGGGAGAAATCAAAGTGCTTCCACACCAGTGGAAAGGTTCCAGCAGGAAATGGACTGAGAATAAAGGTTTAAAAAAATGTCTTTATTGATATCCATAAAATATGTACTGTGAGTGGTCACAGAAATGAAATACAATATCACAGCCTTCAAGCATGTCAGCCTAATAGCTCAATATCAAACAAACCAACATGTTTCATGCTGTTACAGCACTTCGTCAGGGATAGTGAATGGTTAACTGCTCACCTGTTAAATGCACACTTGGTCCAATCAAAACCATGCGGCCTGGTTCAAACCAATAGAAATGCTTTGGCTAGAATCATCATGTGTGTCATACAATGAAGGAGATTCATTTGCATATTTAGTTTGGACAAAAATGTAACAGGTGATCAGTAAAAAATAAATGATTACTCGTATATGGACATTAAAATACAGCAATAGATATTGAGTTAGCAACCTTTACTGAAAAATAATCATAATGTGGATGAGCCAATTTAGCGAAAACATTAAAGTACACAATTTCCACAGAAAGCGCTCCTGCCTTCACCTATTCAGTAGTACGCTCTGACAGCAAGCATTTATACTCTAAGTGGTATATATTTAGTATATCAAAAATATCAATCCACCTGTTATACATTGCAAAACTATACAAAGTAGCGAGGCAGCAGGAGCAGCTCAATGTAGTTGCAAATTCATTACAAAGTGAAATATACAACAGGTGGGTTTGATATCACTGTTCATCTTGTGATAAGGAGAGAAAAACGCTCATAGAGTGGTAGTTAATAATATAGCCATAATGCCACTAGAAGTATCTACTATATTTGCTATACTTATTTGTCTAGCCTTAAAGGGAACATCATTTACAGAGATAGGAAGGCAGCTTCATGTAACTATAATATTCAATGTGTATCAGATGCAAGAAGAAATATGTTACGGGTGAATTTGATGTCCTGACTCGTCTTATTCATAAGAGCGAATATGCTAGGTAGGGGGACAACCATTAGTATATCGGTAACACCGTAAAAAAATACCTATTATATTTACTATCCTTTTATCTGACCTTAGAGGGGATATAATTCTAAAATGGGAAAGTAGCTTGATGTTACTATAATACTCATTGTGGATCCGTTACAAAGAGATATATAGCAGATAGATTATGTGTCCATGTTCATTTTGTCATAAAAAGAGACACATTCAGTGAATGGCTGCCAATAATGTAGCCATAATGCCACAGAGAAACAGCCATAACGCCACAAAAAGTATCTGCTACATTTACAATCCTTATTTGTCTGACCTTAAAAGGGACATGATTTGTAAAATGAAGGAGCAGCTCTGCTGCATTTACAATCCTCATTTGTCTGGCCTTAAAAGGGAAATGATTTGTAAAATAAAGGAGCAACTTAGTGTAGCTGCAGTACTAAGAGTCCTATTTATCTGACATTAAAAGGAAACAAGCCCACATAATAGTAACACGGATTGCCACAGCTGTAATGCCGTAACTCAAACATGTTATTTTTAATCTCCTTTTATGTTTTGACTAACAGAGAACAAGAACAAAAAATATGAATGAGAAAGTTGCTATGTGCACCCTTGGTGAAGTGAGGTGAACTATGTAAGAACGGTGTCGTGATAATGTAAACCCAGTGCCGAAAAAAATAAATATGTGAGAGAATATTAAAGTGACTTAAGCCATTCATTATGCCATTATAATTGTGTGAGTTATGCGTCTTATGTATTTTCATAGACAGCAGAGTCTGCATTAAAAATGTTTCCTAGATCAATATAATTAATCGGTCAAGGGTTATATTGATGACATTTTGCTATATTACAGTTCAGTGCAATCTTTAAAATGTGCTAAGTTTAAACTAAGCATGTGAAATAAACAATGTTTAAGCTTATGTGAAAAAAATGCAAATAAGTAAAAAAGTGAAGAGTTGACACTGAGTAATGTTATTACCCTTTGAATAATTTTATATCCGACTTTTCATTTATACCTATCGGGGCTCCTGATTGTAATGCGAATATCCAAAAGGTTTCACATTTGTTTAGTTTATCATGTCTGTTTCCTCCAGTGTTTAGCTTAGGAACATGGTCTATGGCTTTGAATGAAAAATATTTAAAGGGTTTATCACAATGGGATCTAAAGTGTTTAGCTACTGGTGTCTTTGGTTCCTTATCTGGTAGAGACAAGAGGTGCTCCCTTATTCTGTCTTTGAGCATGCGCGAGGTACGGCCTGTATATTGTTTTTTGCATAATTTACAGGTGATTAGATATACCACAAAAATTGAATTGCATGTCAAAACATAATTTATGCTTACCTGATAAATTTATTTCTCTTGTAGTGTATCCAGTTCACGGATCATCCATTACTTGTGGGATATTCTCCTTCCCAACAGGAAGTTGCAAGAGGATCACCCAATGCAGAGCTGCTATATAGCTCCTCCCCTAACTGTCATATCCAGTCATTCGACCAAAACAAGACGAGAAAGGAGAAACCATAGGGTGCAGTGGTGACTGTAGTTTAATTAAAATTTAGACCTGCCTTAAAAGGACAGGGCGGGCCGTGGACTGGATACACTACAAGAGAAATAAATTTATCAGGTAAGCATAAATTATGTTTTCTATTGTTAAGTGTATCCGGTCCATGGATCATCCATTACTTGTGGGATACCAATACCAAAGCTAAAGTACACGGATGATGGGAGGGACAAGGCAGGATTAAGCGGAAGGAACCACTGCCTGAAGAACCTCTCTCCCAAACACAGCCTCTGAAGAAGCAAAAGTATCAAATTTGTAAAATTTTGAAAAAAGTGTGAAGCGAAGACCAAGTCGCAGCCTTGCAAATCTGTTCAACAGAGGCCTCATTTTTGAAGGCCCAGGTGGAAGCCACAGCTCTAGTAGAATGAGCTGTAATCCTTTCAGGGGGCTGCTTTCCAGCAGTCTCATAGGCTAGGCGTATTACGCTCCGAAGCCAAAAGGAAAGAGAGGTTGCCGAAGCTTTTTGACCTCTCCTCTGTCCAGAGTAAACGACAAACAGGGAAGATGTTTGACGAAAATCCTTAGTAGCTTGTAAGTAAAACTTCAAGGCACGGACTACGTCCAGATTATGTAAAAGACGTTCCTTCTTTGAAGAAGGATTAGGGCACAACGATGGAACAACAATCTCTTGATTGATATTCTTGTTAGAAACCACCTTAGGTAAAAACCCAGGTTTGGTACGCAGAACTACCTTATCTGCATGAAAAATCAGATAAGGAGAATCAAATTGTAAGGCAGATAGCTCAGAGACTCTCCGAGCCGAGGAAATAGCCATCAAAAACAGAACTTTCCAAGATAAAAGTTTAATATCAATGGAATGAAGGAGTTCAAACGGAACTCCTTGAAGAACCTTAAGAACCAAGTTTAAGCTCCACGGGGGAGCAACAGGTTTAAACACAGGCTTAATTCTAACCAAAGCCTGGCAAAATGCCTGGACGTCTGGAACCTCTGCCAGACGCTTGTGCAAAAGAATAGACAGAGCAGAAATCTGTCCCTTTAAGGAACTAGCTGATAATCCTTTGTCCAAGCCCTCTTGGAGAAAAGACAATATTCTAGGAATCCTAACCTTACTCCATGAGTAATTCTTGGATTCACACCAATAAAGATATTTACTCCATATCTTGTGGTAGATTTTCCTTTTAACAGGCTTTCGTGCCTGTATTAAAGTATCAATGACTGACTCGGAGAAGCCACGCTTTGATAGAATCAAGCGTTCAATCTCCATGCAGTCAGTCTCAGAGAAATTAGATTTGGATGATTGAAAGGACCTTGTATCAGAAGGTCCTGTCTTAGAGGCAGAGTCCATGGTGGAAAGGATGACATGTCCACTAGGTCTGCATACCAAGTCCTGCGTGGCCACGCAGGTGCTATCAGCATCACCGATGCTCTCTCCTCTTTGATTTTGGCAATCAGTCGAGGGAGCAGAGGGAGCAGAGGGAGCAGAGGAAACAGTGGAAACACATAAGCCAGGTTGAAGAACCAAGGCGCTGCTAGAGCATCTATCAGCGTCGCTTCTGGGTCCCTGGACCTGGATCCGTAACAAGGAAGCTTGGCGTTCTGGCGAGACGCCATGAGATCCAACTCTGGTTTGCCCCAACGAAGAATCAATTGAGCAAACACCTCCGGATGGAGTTCCCACTCCCCCGGGTGAAAAGTCTGACGACTTAGAAAATCCGCCTCCCAGTTCTCCACGCCTGGGATATGGATTGCTGACAGATGGCAAGAGTGAGTCTCTGCCCAGCGAATTATTTTTGAGACTTCTAAAATCGCTAGGGAACTCCTGGTTCCCCCTTGATGGTTGATGTAAGCCACAGTCGTGATGTTGTCCGACTGAAATCTGATGAACCTCAGTGTTGCGAACTGAGGCCAAGCCAGAAGAGCATTGAATATCGCTCTTAACTCCAGAATATTTATTGGAAGGAGTTTCTCCTCCTGAGTCCACGATCCCTGTGCTTTCAGGGAATTCCAGACTGCACCCCAACCTAGAAGGCTGGCATCTGTTGTTACAATTGTCCAATCTGGCCTGCGAAAGGTCATACCCTTGGACAGGTGGACCCGAGACAACCACCAGAGAAGAGAATCTCTGGTCTCTTGATCCAGATTTAGCAGAGGGGACAAATCTGTGTAATCCCCATTCCACTGACTCAGCATGCATAATTGCAGCGGTCTGAGATGAAGGCGCGCAAATGGCACTATGTCCATTGCCGCTACCATTAAGCCGATTACCTCCATACACTGAGCTACCGAAGGGCGCGGAATGGAGTGAAGAACACGGCAAGCATTTAGAAGTTTTGATAACCTGGACTCCGTCAGGTAAATTTTCATTTCTACAGAATCTATAAGAGTCCCTAAAAAGGAGACTCTTGTGAGTGGGGATAGAGAACTCTTTTCCTCGTTCACTTTCCACCCGTGCGACCTCAGAAATGCCAGAACTATCTCTGTATGAGACTTGGCAACTTGAAAGCTTGACGCCTGTATCAGGATGTCGTCTAGATACAGAGCCACCGCTATGCCTCGCGGTCTTAGAACCGCCAGAAGTGAACCCAGAACCTTTGTAAATATTCTCGGGGCTGTAGCCAACCCGAAGGGAAGAGCTACAAATTGGTAATGCCTGTCTAGAAAGGCAAACCTTAGAAACCGATGATGATCTTTGTGAATCGGTATGTGAAGGTAGGCATCCTTTAAGTCCACTGTGGTCATGTACTGACCTTCTTGGATCATGGGTAGGATGGTCCGAATAGTTTCCATTTTGAAAGATGGAACTCTGAGGAATTTGCTTAAGATCTTTAGATCCAAAATTCTTCTGAAGGTTCCCTCTTTTTTGGGAACCACAAACAGATTCAAATAAAAACCCTGTCCTTGTTCCGTCCGCGGAACTGGATGGATCACTCCCATAACTAAGAGGTCTTGCACACAGCGTAGGAATGCCTCTTTCTTTATCTGATTTGCAGATAGCCTTGAAAGATGAAATCTCCCTTGTGGAGGGGAAGCTTTGAAGTCCAGAAGATATCCCTGAGATATGATCTCCAACGCCCAGGGATCCTGAACATCTCTTGCCCACGCCTGGGCGAAGAGAGAAGTCTGCCCCCTACTAGATCCGTCGCCGGATAGGGGGCCATTCCTTCATGCTGTCTTAGAGGCAGCAGCAGGCTTTCTGGCCTGCTTGCCTTTGTTCCAGGACTGGTTAGGTTTCCAGGCCTGCTTAGATTGAGCAAAAGTTCCCTCTTGTTTTGAAGCGGAGGAAGTTGATGCTGCACCTGCCTTGAAATTTCGAAAGGCACGAAAATTAGACTGTTTGGCCTTTGCTTTGGCCCTGTCCTGAGGAAGGGTGTGACCCTTACCTCCAGTAATGTCAGCAATAATTTCCTTCAAACCAGGCCCGAATAAGGTCTGCCCCTTGAAAGGAATGTTGAGTAATTTAGACTTCGAAGTCACGTCAGCTGACCAGGATTTAAGCCATAGCGCCCTACGCGCTTGGATGGCGAATCCGGAATTCTTAGCCGTTAGTTTAGTCAAATGAACAATGGCATCAGAAACAAATGAGTTAGCTAGCTTAAGTGTTCTAAGCTTGTCAATAATTTCAGTCAATGGAGCTGTATGGATGGCCTCTTCCAGGGCCTCAAACCAGAATGCCGCCGCGGCCGTGACAGGCGCAATGCATGCAAGGGGCTGTAAAATAAAACCTTGTTGAATAAACATTTTCTTAAGGTAACCCTCCAATTTTTTATCCATTGGATCTGAAAAAGCACAACTGTCCTCAACCGGGATAGTGGTACGCTTTGCTAAAGTAGAAACTGCTCCCTCCACCTTAGGGACCGTCTGCCATAAGTCCCGTGTAGTGGCGTCTATTGGAAACATTTTTCTAAATATAGGAGGTGGGAAAAAAGGCACACCCGGTCTATCCCACTCCTTGCTAATAATTTCTGTAAGCCTTTTAGGTATAGGAAAAACATCAGTACACACCGGTACCGCATAGTATTTATCCAGCCTACACAATTTCTCTGGTACTGCAACTGTGTTACAGTCATTCAGAGCAGCTAATACCTCCCCAAGCAACACACGGAGGTTCTCAAGCTTAAATTTAAAATTAGAAATCTCTGAATCAGGTTTCCCCGAATCAGAGATGTCACCCACAGACTGAAGCTCTCCGTCCTCATGATCTGCATATTGTGACGCAGTATCAGACATGGCCCTTACAGCATCTGCGCGCTCTGTATTTCTCCTAACCCCAGAGCAATCGCGCTTGCCTCTTAATTCAGGCAACCTGGATAATACCTCTGACAGGGTATTATTCATGATTGCAGCCATGTCCTGCAAGGTAATCGCTATGGGCGTCCCTGATGTAATTGGCGCCATATTAGCGTGCATCCCCTGAGCGGGAGGCGAAGGGTCTGACACGTGGGGAGAGTTAGTTGGCATAACTTCCCCCTCGTCAGAATCTTCTGGTGATATTTCTTTTATTGTTAAAGACTGATCTTTACTGTTTAAGGTGAAATCAATACATTTAGTACACATTCTCCTATGGGGCTCCACCATGGCTTTCAAACATAATGAACAAGTAGTTTCCTCTGTGTCAGACATGTTTAAACAGACTAGCAATGAGACTAGCAAGCTTGGAAAACACTTTAAACAAGTTTACAAGCAATATAAAAAACGTTACTGCACCTTTAAGAAACACAAATTTTGTCAAAATTTGAAATAACAGTGAAAAAACAGAATTTATGTTTACCTGATAAATTACTTTCTCCAACGGTGTGTCCGGTCCACGGCGTCATCCTTACTTGTGGGATATTCTCTTCCCCAACAGGAAATGGCAAAGAGCCCAGCAAAGCTGGTCACATGATCCCTCCTAGGCTCCGCCTACCCCAGTCATTCGACCGACGTTAAGGAGGAATATTTGCATAGGAGAAACCATATGATACCGTGGTGACTGTAGTTAAAGAAAATAAATTATCAGACCTGATTAAAAAACCAGGGCGGGCCGTGGACCGGACACACCGTTGGAGAAAGTAATTTATCAGGTAAACATAAATTCTGTTTTCTCCAACATAGGTGTGTCCGGTCCACGGCGTCATCCTTACTTGTGGGAACCAATACCAAAGCTTTAGGACACGGATGATGGGAGGGAGCAAATCAGGTCACCTAGATGGAAGGCACCACGGCTTGCAAAACCTTTCTCCCAAAAATAGCCTCAGAAGAAGCAAAAGTATCAAACTTGTAAAATTTGGTAAAAGTGTGCAGTGAAGACCAAGTCGCTGCCCTACATATCTGATCAACAGAAGCCTCGTTCTTGAAGGCCCATGTGGAAGCCACAGCCCTAGTGGAATGAGCTGTGATTCTTTCGGGAGGCTGCCGTCCGGCAGTCTCGTAAGCCAATCTGATGATGCTTTTAATCCAAAAAGAGAGAGAGGTAGAAGTTGCTTTTTGACCTCTCCTTTTACCGGAATAAACAACAAACAAGGAAGATGTTTGTCTAAAATCCTTTGTAGCATCTAAATAGAATTTTAGAGCGCGAACAACATCCAAATTGTGCAACAAACGTTCCTTCTTTGAAACTGGTTTCGGACACAGAGAAGGTACGATAATCTCCTGGTTAATGTTTTTGTTAGAAACAACTTTAGGAAGAAAACCAGGTTTAGTACGTAAAACCACCTTATCTGCATGGAACACCAGATAAGGAGGAGAACACTGCAGAGCAGATAATTCTGAAACTCTTCTAGCAGAAGAAATTGCAACCAAAAACAAAACTTTCCAAGATAATAACTTAATATCAACGGAATGTAAGGGTTCAAACGGAACCCCCTGAAGAACTGAAAGAACTAAGTTGAGACTCCAAGGAGGAGTCAAAGGTTTGTAAACAGGCTTGATTCTAACCAGAGCCTGAACAAAGGCTTGAACATCTGGCACAGCTGCCAGCCTTTTGTGAAGTAACACAGACAAGGCAGAAATCTGTCCCTTCAGGGAACTTGCAGATAATCCTTTTTCCAATCCTTCTTGAAGGAAGGATAGAATCTTAGGAATCTTAACCTTGTCCCAAGGGAATCCTTTAGATTCACACCAACAGATATATTTTTTCCAAATTTTGTGGTAAATCTTTCTAGTTACAGGCTTTCTGGCCTGAACAAGAGTATCGATAACAGAATCTGAGAACCCTCGCTTCGATAAGATCAAGCGTTCAATCTCCAAGCAGTCAGCTGGAGTGAGACCAGATTCGGATGTTCGAACGGACCTTGAACAAGAAGGTCTCGTCTCAAAGGTAGCTTCCATGGTGGAGCCGATGACATATTCACCAGATCTGCATACCAAGTCCTGCGTGGCCACGCAGGAGCTATCAAGATCACCGACGCCCTTTCCTGATTGATCCTGGCTACCAGCCTGGGGATGAGAGGAAACTGCGGGAATACATAAGCTAGTTTGAAGGTCCAAGGTGCTACTAGTGCATCCACTAGAGCCGTCTTGGGATCCCTGGATCTGGACCCGTAGCAAGGAACTTTGAAGTTCTGACGAGAGGCCATCAGATCCATGTCTGGAATGCCCCACAGTTGAGTGACTTGGGCAAAGATTTCCGGATGGAGTTCCCACTCCCCCGGATGCAATGTCTGACGACTCAGAAAATCCGCTTCCCAATTTTCCACTCCTGGGATGTGGATAGCAGACAGGTGGCAGGAGTGAGACTCCGCCCATAGAATGATCTTGGTCACTTCTTCCATCGCCAGGGAACTCCTTGTTCCCCCCTGATGGTTGATGTACGCAACAGTTGTCATGTTGTCTGATTGAAACCGTATGAACTTGGCCCTCGCTAGCTGAGGCCAAGCCTTGAGAGCATTGAATATCGCTCTCAGTTCCAGAATATTTATCGGTAGAAGAGATTCTTCCCGAGACCAAAGACCCTGAGCTTTCAGGGATCCCCAGACCGCGCCCCAGCCCATCAGACTGGCGTCGGTCGTGACAATGACCCACTCTGGTCTGCGGAAGGTCATCCCTTGTGACAGGTTGTCCAGGGACAGCCACCAACGGAGTGAGTCTCTGGTCCTCTGATTTACTTGTATCCTCGGAGACAAGTTTGTATAGTCCCCATTCCACTGACTGAGCATGCACAGTTGTAATGGTCTTAGATGAATGCGCGCAAAAGGAACTATGTCCATTGCCGCTACCATCAAACCTATCACTTCCATGCACTGCGCTATGGAAGGAAGAGGAACGGAATGAAGTATCCGACAAGAGTCTAGAAGTTTTGTTTTTCTGGCCTCTGTCAGAAAAATCCTCATTTCTAAGGAGTCTATTATTGTTCCCAAGAAGGGAACCCTTGTTGACGGAGATAGAGAACTCTTTTCCACGTTCACTTTCCATCCGTGAGATCTGAGAAAGGCCAGGACGATGTCCGTGTGAGCCTTTGCTTGAGGAAGGGACGACGCTTGAATCAGAATGTCGTCCAAGTAAGGTACTACAGCAATGCCCCTTGGTCTTAGCACAGCTAGAAGGGACCCTAGTACCTTTGTGAAAATCCTTGGAGCAGTGGCTAATCCGAAAGGAAGCGCCACGAACTGGTAATGCTTGTCCAGGAATGCGAACCTTAGGAACCGATGATGTTCCTTGTGGATAGGAATATGTAGATACGCATCCTTTAAATCCACCGTGGTCATGAATTGACCTTCCTGGATGGAAGGACGAATTGTTCTAATGGTCTCCATTTTGAACGATGGAACCTTGAGAAACTTGTTTAAGATCTTGAGATCTAAGATTGGTCTGAACGTTCCCTCTTTTTTGGGAACTATGAACAGATTGGAGTAGAACCCCATCCCTTGTTCTCCTAATGGAACAGGATGAATCACTCCCATTTTTAACAGGTCTTCTACACAACGTAAGAATGCCTGTCTTTTTATGTGGTCTGAAGACAACTGAGACCTGTGGAACCTCCCCCTTGGGGGAAGCCCCTTGAATTCCAGAAGATAACCTTGGGAGACTATTTCTAGCGCCCAAGGATCCAGAACATCTCTTGCCCAAGCCTGAGCGAAGAGAGAGAGTCTGCCCCCCACCAGATCCGGTCCCGGATCGGGGGCCAACATTTCATGCTGTCTTGGTAGCAGTGGCAGGTTTCTTGGCCTGCTTTCCCTTGTTCCAGCCTTGCATTGGTCTCCAAGCTGGCTTGGCTTGAGAAGTATTACCCTCTTGCTTAGAGGACGTAGCACTTTGGGCTGGTCCGTTTCTACGAAAGGGACGAAAATTAGGTTTATTTTTGGCCTTGAAAGGCCGATCCTGAGGAAGGGCGTGGCCCTTACCCCCAGTGATATCAGAGATAATCTCTTTCAAGTCAGGGCCAAACAGCGTTTTCCCCTTGAAAGGAATGTTAAGTAGCTTGTTCTTGGAAGACGCATCAGCTGACCAAGATTTCAACCAAAGCGCTCTGCGCGCCACAATAGCAAACCCAGAATTCTTAGCCGCTAACCTAGCCAATTGCAAAGTGGCGTCTAGGGTGAAAGAATTAGCCAATTTGAGAGCATTGATTCTGTCCATAATCTCCTCATAAGGAGGAGAATCACTATCGACCGCCTTTACCAGCTCATCGAACCAGAAACACGCGGCTGTAGCGACAGGGACAATGCATGAAATTGGTTGAAGAAGGTAACCCTGCTGAACAAACATCTTTTTAAGTAAACCTTCTAATTTTTTATCCATAGGATCTTTGAAAGCACAACTATCTTCTATGGGTATAGTGGTGCGTTTGTTTAAAGTGGAAACCGCTCCCTCGACCTTGGGGACTGTCTGCCATAAGTCCTTTCTGGGGTCGACCATAGGAAACAATTTTTTAAATATGGGGGGAGGGACGAAAGGAATACCGGGCCTTTCCCATTCTTTATTTACAATGTCCGCCACCCGCTTGGGTATAGGAAAAGCTTCTGGGAGCCCCGGGACCTCTAGGAACTTGTCCATTTTACATAGTTTCTCTGGGATGACCAACTTGTCACAATCATCCAGAGTGGATAATACCTCCTTAAGCAGAATGCGGAGATGTTCCAACTTAAATTTAAACGTAATCACATCAGGTTCAGCTTGTTGAGAAATGTTCCCTGAATCAGTAATTTCTCCCTCAGACAAAACCTCCCTGGCCCCATCAGACTGGTTTAGGGGCCCTTCAGAACCATTATTATCCGCGTCGTCATGCTCTTCAGTATCTAAAACAGAGCAGTCGCGCTTACGCTGATAAGTGTGCATTTTGGCTAAAATGTTTTTGACAGAATTATCCATTACAGCCGTTAATTGTTGCATAGTAAGGAGTATTGGCGCGCTAGATGTACTAGGGGCCTCCTGAGTGGGCAAGACTCGTGTAGACGAAGGAGGGAATGATGCAGTACCATGCTTACTCCCCTCACTTGAGGAATCATCTTGGGCATCATTGTCATTGTCACATAAATCACATTTATTTAAATGAGAAGGAACTCTGGCTTCCCCACATTCAGAACACAGTCTATCTGGTAGTTCAGACATGTTAAACAGGCATAAACTTGATAACAAAGTACAAAAAACGTTTTAAAATAAAACCGTTACTGTCACTTTAAATTTTAAACTGAACACACTTTATTACTGCAATTGCGAAAAAATATGAAGGAATTGTTCAAAATTCACCAAAATTTCACCACAGTGTCTTAAAGCCTTAAAAGTATTGCACGCCAAATTTGGAAGCTTTAACCCTTAAAATAACGGAACCGGAGCCGTTTTTAACTTTAACCCCTTTACAGTCCCTGGTATCTGCTTTGCTGAGACCCAACCAAGCCCAAAGGGGAATACGATACCAAATGACGCCTTCAGAAAGTCTTTTCTATGTATCAGAGCTCCTCACACATGCGACTGCATGTCATGCCTCTCAAAAACAAGTGCGCAACACCGGCGCGAAAATGAGGCTCTGCCTATGATTTGGGAAAGCCCCTAAGAATAAGGTGTCTAAAACAGTGCCTGCCGATATAATCTTATCAAAATACCCAGATTAAATGATTCCTCAAGGCTAAATATGTGTTAATAATGAATCGATTTAGCCCAGAAAAAGACTACAGTCTTAATAAGCCCTTGTGAAGCCCTTATTTACTATCTTAATAAACATGGCTTACCGGATCCCATAGGGAAAATGACAGCTTCCAGCATTACATCGTCTTGTTAGAATGTGTCATACCTCAAGCAGCAAGAGACTGCTCACTGTTCCCCCAACTGAAGTTAATTCCTCTCAACAGTCCTGTGTGGAACAGCCATGGATTTTAGTAACGGTTGCTAAAATCATTTTCCTCATACAAACAGAAATCTTCATCTCTTTTCTGTTTCTGAGTAAATAGTACATACCAGCACTATTTTAAAATAACAAACTCTTGATTGAATAATAAAAACTACAGTTAAACACTAAAAAACTCTAAGCCATCTCCGTGGAGATGTTGCCTGTACAACGGCAAAGAGAATGACTGGGGTAGGCGGAGCCTAGGAGGGATCATGTGACCAGCTTTGCTGGGCTCTTTGCCATTTCCTGTTGGGGAAGAGAATATCCCACAAGTAAGGATGACGCCGTGGACCGGACACACCTATGTTGGAGAAAAAGGCAGTTACACTAACAAAATTTTTACAGTGTATGTAACAAGTTAGCAGAGCATTGCACCCACTTGCAAATGGATGATTAACCCCTTAATACCCAAAACGGAATAATAAAAGACAAAAACGTTTTTTCAAACAGTCACAACAACTGCCACAGCTCTACTGTGGCTTTTTACCTCCCTCAAAAACGACTTTGAAGCCTTTTGAGCCCTCCAGAGATGTCCTGGATCATGCAGGAAGAAGCTGGATGTCTGTGTCTAATTTTTGCTGTTCAAAAAAACGGCAAAATAGGCCCCTCCCACTCATATTACAACAGTGGAAAGCCTAAGGAAACTGTTTCTAGGCAAAATTCAAGCCAGCCATGTGGAAAAAAAAAAACTAGGCCTCAATAAGTTTTATCACCAAATACATATAAAAACGATTAAACATGCCAGCAAACGTTTTATATTACATTTTTATAAGAGTATGTATCTCTATTAATAAGCCTGATACCAGTCGCTATCACTGCATTTAAGGCTTTACTTACATTAGTTCGGTATCAGCAGCATTTTCTAGCAAATTCCATCCCTAGAAAAATATTAACTGCACATACCTTATTGCAGGAAAACCTGCACGCCATTCCCTCTCTGAAGTTACCTCACTCCTCAGAATATGTGAGAACAGCCATGGATCTTAGTTACTTCTGCTAAGATCATAGAAAACGCAGGCAGATTCTTCTTCTAAATACTGCCTGAGATAAACAGTACACTCCGGCACCATTTAAAAATAACAAACTTTTGATTGAAGAATAAACTAAGTATAAAACACCACACTCCTCTTACGACCTCCATCTTGGTTGAGGCTTGCAAGAGAATGACTGGATATGGCAGTGAGGGGAGGAGCTATATAGCAGCTCTACTGTGGGTGATCCGCTTGCAACTTCCTGTTGGGAAGGAGAATATCCCACAAGTAATAGATGATCCGTGGACTGGATACACTTAACAAGAGAAATTGTGTTTTATTTTAAATGTTTCACCAGTATGGCTGGAGGAAAAGGGGGATTCAACTTCAGCGTATTCACATGACTTGCATGGATTGGTGCCACATAAAAAAAAAAAAAAACAGCCTTGGTTCTAGCCATGTTCTCTGTGCATTGTCAATTTTTTTGTCAAAATGTCTTTTTAAGCTGTTTCCAATATTACTTGCATTCCTTGAGACAAATTTTATGTTGCTTAAGATGCTGGTATCAAGAAGTTTATCTTTTTCTAGTATTACTAAGTTTTTTCTTATTACTGAACAGATTTGTTGGTATTGATTACTATATTTAGTTGAAAAGACTACAGTTGAGCCTGAAAAGTGAGTTGTTTTTACTTTGTCAGCCAGAAGTTCATTTCTATCCATAGATTGGACTTCATTTGATATATTTGATAGTATGTTCTTTTTATAGCCTCTAGCCACTAATCTTTGCGTGAGATCATCAGCCTGTTTGTACTGCAATATGTTAGAGCAGTTCCTATGAAGGCGCATATATTGTCCCTTAGGAATCCCTCTTTTCAAGTGTTCAGGGTGATGTGAATTAGCCCTAAGAATGGTATTTCCTGCTGTTGGCTTTCGGTAAGTTTCAGTCTCTATTTTGTTTGCAACAGGTGCTATTGGTACTTTATATTTTCTTTATACATGTTTATTATACCTGTTTAGCCTCTGAAGAGAAGCAGCACCTCGATTTATAGGAAGTTGCCAAACAGGTATAATAAACATGTATAAAGAAAATATAAAGTACCAATAGCACCTGTTGCCCCTATTTCTTTGCAGCACCAAGAACTTCTGTATTTGTGTAAACTAATCCCACAGACTGTATATGTGGCAAAGAGGTCTGTAATTAGTATTGGAAGTCCAAATATAAACACAGCAAAACAAAACACTCACTCACCCTTCTTCTAAATGCAGTATTTTCCTCTTTCAGCAGTCACTAGCGTCTTGTTTTGTTTTGCTGTGTTTATATTTGGACTTCCAATACTAATTACAGACCTCTTTGCCACATATACAGTCTGTGGGATTAGTTTACACAAATACAGAAGTTCTTGGTGCTGCAAAGAAATAGGGGCAACAGGTGCTATTGGTACTTTATATTTTCTTTATACATGTTTATTATACCCGTTTAGCCTCTGAAGAGCAGTACCTCGATTTAAAGGAAGTTGCCAAATACATAATTTACTCCCTCAAGCTTGTATACGATATATATGCAAGTTAACTTCAGGGATATTGTTCAGCTTTTTTTCTTTTTCCCACTTAGGGAGAAAGCTGCGGCATACCTTGAACCTCGTCAGAATCTTGGACAGCATAAAAAAAGTTTTGCTCAGAAAAAATATTTTTCCTATAAGATAAAGTCCTCAATACATGAGGGACAGAAAGGAATAGGTGGTTCCACATTTGCATCAAAACATAAGGAGCGAGTGACATCATGCAAGGCTTCTTGGTCCATGCTGTTTACTATGAGTAAATTACTAAACTTAAAAAAATACAGAACTTTTGTACAAAAAAACGTTACTGTGCCTTTAAATTTAAACAAGTAACTTTTTTACCCCGCTATGTCAAATATAAGAATAAATCAATATAAATCAACTTAAATTCTATCAGACACCTTTACACCTCAGCAACCCTGCTGAGGCGCCTACCTGACCGCTAAACAGAGGCAATATCCCCTTCTCATGTGGAGCAGGAATGATCTGGACCTCAGTAACAGAAAGAGCTAACTGATGGTACTAGAAGCGCTTAATCAATAAAAACCATGCGATTCTAGTGCCACGCTATTCTGCCGTCTCTGCAACGAAAGACATATCTCCAAGTACTGCGCAATCAAAAAAAGGCACACAAACCCGTTACTGTATGCATCTCATCTCCCGATCGGCTTGTTTGCTAGTTTAAGCCGTCTGGAGACATAACCACCAGAGCAAAAAATAAAAAGCTTTACTCCCAGCCCCAGTGCCTGCAGATATGGCTGTCGAATTCCTCTCCAGACTAGGAGAGTTTGTAGTCCCAAACATAAAGTGCCCCTTCCTGTATGAGCCTTATATGTTCCTCCGAGTTTGCTTCTTGGCCCCGGAATAAAAAAGCAGCACTTACCTTACATCTGCCTGACAGCAATGCAGCTCACAGGCTTGAGAGGTCCTATCCCTCACATCGACCTGTGGAGAAATCTGAAGTCTGAGTAAATCCACCTCAGGCTATAGAAGATAGGGCAACATCAGAATATGGGAGGCGCAGTGAGAATTATGTCCCACAAGTTCCCATCGCTCTAAAGCCACCACTGCTCTACTGAAGAGACTGATATGGACTACGGCTACACCCTAGGACAAAGCAGCACAATCTTGCACTACTTTAAAAATGATAAACTCTTGATTGAAGAATCTTATCTAACACCTCACTTTACCACATCCTAACACTAACGTAGGCAAAGAGAATGACTGGAGTGGGAGGGAAGGGAGGAGCTATTTAACAGCTCTGCTGTGGTGCTCTTTGCCGACCTCCTGCTGACCAGGAGGTGAATATTCCATTAGTAATTAAAGATGATCCGTGGACGTTTAACTACCACACAAAATAAAAATGAACTAACAAAGAAGCGGTAATGGATTGCAAGCATAAAAAAAAACAAGAGTGCAACTAAATATAAAATATTGTTGTTAAGACACCCACCACGATAAAGCAATCAGTAATAGAATTGTGCGGTAAGTTAAATAAACAGGCGGGAAATAGCACGCAGCGGTAACGCTTTAACCATGGCACTGCACTTCAACTGTCCGAATAAAATATACCAAATACGCTACCCTCTCCCAAGAATGCAACTTAATAGTGCACATGGAGGGGAGTAAAGATAGAAAACTAATAAAATGTCAGAGTGCACTATGGAGAAATAGAAAAAAATAAATTATGTTAGCGCTAACATTGTGACTAGTGCTGTTTTTACTTATACAGAAACATTTTTCACAAATAGTCTCCTCAAAAACAAATCAAATACATACTCCCATTAATTGCTAGACTATAAATGTTAAATATCTAGATAAACTGTGGTGTGTCCTATAGGTGTGAATGTCCCTTAGCTAAGATGCACATATATAAATGCACCTGCTAATATCCTGAGGCCTATGTGAGTGCATTAAATGACTGCACTTAACTCAGATGTTCCCACTCTACTGTGTTTACCCAGATGCAGAAACTGCTTCCAGCAGCAGAGGAGTACAAAGATGAGCAAACAGGAGGAGGATAAAGGACAAGTGCCCGCAACACCTATGGCAGGCAAATAAACTTCAGAAGAAGAATTACATTTTCTGACTAAGTACTTTATTAAACCCCTCTATGAAAAACCAATTGTTTTTGGGGGGGAAGAATGGGTCTCAACTAGGTCTAAGGACCCCTGTTCACAAATTGAATCTGGAGAACCTCAAATCTTCACATTATCCTTTTGAGGCAAAGATAAGACTGGAATATCAGAGAGGTAAGAGGTATTAAAAGCTTGTGGAATGTTGTGCGTCTTTGCCTCCTCCTAGCAGCCGGTAGTTAAGTACCAGGAGCAATGGCTTGTGGACTTTAGCCACCTTATGAAATTAATCAAAAGTCCAACCTCCATGGGAAGAAAAGGCAATTAACAAATGATCTAGTTTGGTATTCTCCAAACAAGATAACACATTTTAAAAATGTATCTTTCTTATTAGTTCCAGATAATAAAAGGCTTCATAGAAGAAAGAAGCTGATGGTATTATCAGAGTCAAAATGTGTCCAAAAGTTACAGTAGAGATACATTTCAGAATTAAAGATTGCTCTACAGCTATCTGGAAAATATTGTTTTGCTAAAATAAAATTATTGTAACAGTATATATTATTAAAGCTCACATGTGGAGATCCAAATCAAATTAGGGAGGAAAGGTTAAATCCACAACATTTTTCTAAAAGATTTCAGAAAATAAAGACATGGAGATTCACATAAAAACAGAATTTATGTTTACCTGATAAATTACTTTCTCCAACGGTGTGTCCGGTCCACGGCGTCATCCTTACTTGTGGGATATTCTCCTCCCCAACAGGAAATGGCAAAGAGCCCAGCAAAGCTGGTCACATGATCCCTCCTAGGCTCCGCCTACCCCAGTCATTCGACCGACGTTAAGGAGGAATATTTGCATAGGAGAAACCATATGGTACCGTGGTGACTGTAGTTAAAGAAAATAAATTATCAGACCTGATCAAAAAAACCAGGGCGGGCCGTGGACCGGACACACCGTTGGAGAAAGTAATTTATCAGGTAAACATAAATTCTGTTTTCTCCAACATAGGTGTGTCCGGTCCACGGCGTCATCCTTACTTGTGGGAACCAATACCAAAGCTTTAGGACACGGATGAAGGGAGGGAGCAAATCAGGTCACCTAAATGGAAGGCACCACGGCTTGCAAAACCTTTCTCCCAAAAATAGCCTCAGAAGAAGCAAAAGTATCAAACTTGTAAAATTTGGTAAAAGTGTGCAGTGAAGACCAAGTCGCTGCCCTACATATCTGATCAACAGAAGCCTCGTTCTTGAAGGCCCATGTGGAAGCCACAGCCCTAGTGGAATGAGCTGTGATTCTTTCGGGAGGCTGCCGTCCGGCAGTCTCGTAAGCCAATCTAATGATGCTTTTAATCCAAAAAGAGAGAGAGGTAGAAGTTGCTTTTTGACCTCTCCTTTTACCAGAATAAACAACAAACAAGGAAGATGTTTGTCTAAAATCCTTTGTAGCATCTAAATAGAATTTTAGAGCGCGAACAACATCCAAATTGTGCAACAAACGTTCCTTCTTTGAAACTGGTTTCGGACACAGAGAAGGTACGATAATCTCCTGGTTAATGTTTTTGTTAGAAACAACTTTTGGAAGAAAACCAGGTTTAGTACGTAAAACCACCTTATCTGCATGGAACACCAGATAAGGAGGAGAACACTGCAGAGCAGATAATTCTGAGACTCTTCTAGCAGAAGAGATTGCAACCAAAAACAAAACTTTCCAAGATAATAACTTAATATCAACGGAATGTAAGGGTTCAAACGGAACCCCCTGAAGAACTGAAAGAACTAAATTGAGACTCCAAGGAGGAGTCAAAGGTTTGTAAACAGGCTTAATTCTAACCAGAGCCTGAACAAAGGCTTGAACATCTGGCACAGCTGCCAGCTTTTTGTGAAGTAACACAGACAAGGCAGAAATCTGTCCCTTCAGGGAACTTGCAGATAATCCTTTTTCCAATCCTTCTTGAAGGAAGGATAGAATCTTAGGAATCTTAACCTTGTCCCAAGGGAATCCTTTAGATTCACACCAACAGATATATTTTTTCCAAATTTTGTGGTAAATCTTTCTAGTTACAGGCTTTCTGGCCTGAACAAGAGTATCGATAACAGAATCTGAGAACCCTCGCTTCGATAAGATCAAGCGTTCAATCTCCAAGCAGTCAGCTGGAGTGAAACCAGGTTCGGATGTTCGAACGGACCCTGAACAAGAAGGTCTCGTCTCAAAGGTAGCTTCCAAGGTGGAGCCGATGACATATTCACCAGATCTGCATACCAAGTCCTGCGTGGCCACGCAGGAGCTATCAAGATCACCGACGCCCTCTCCTGATTGATCCTGGCTACCAGCCTGGGGATGAGAGGGAACGGCGGGAACACATAAGCTAGTTTGAAGGTCCAAGGTGCTACTAGTGCATCCACTAGAGCCGCCTTGGGATCCCTGGATCTGGACCCGTAGCAAGGAACTTTGAAGTTCTGACGAGAGGCCATCAGATCCATGTCTGGAATGCCCCACAGCTGAGTGACTTGGGCAAAGATTTCCGGATGGAGTTCCCACTCCCCCGGATGCAATGTCTGACGACTCAGAAAATCCGCTTCCCAATTTTCCACTCCTGGGATGTGGATAGCGGACAGGTGGCAAGAGTGAGACTCCGCCCATAGAATGATTTTGGTCACTTCTTCCATCGCTAGGGAACTCCTTGTTCCCCCCTGATGGTTGATGTACGCAACAGTTGTCATGTTGTCTGATTGAAACCGTATGAACTTGGCCCTCGCTAGCTGAGGCCAAGCCTTGAGAGCATTGAATATCGCTCTCAGTTCCAGAATATTTATCGGTAGAAGAGATTCTTCCCGAGACCAAAGACCCTGAGCTTTCAGGGATCCCCAGACCGCGCCCCAGCCCATCAGACTGGCGTCGGTCGTGACAATGACCCACTCTGGTCTGCGGAATGTCATCCCTCGTGACAGGTTGTCCAGGGACAGCCACCAACGGAGTGAGTCTCTGGTCCTCTGATTTACTTGTATCTTTGGAGACAAGTCTGTATAATCCCCATTCCACTGACTGAGCATGCACAGTTGTAATGGTCTTAGATGAATGCGCGCAAAAGGAACTATGTCCATAGCCGCTACCATCAACCCAATCACTTCCATGCACTGAGCTATGGAAGGAAGAGGAACGGAATGAAGTATCCGACAAGAGTCTAGAAGCTTTGTTTTTCTGGCCTCTGTCAGAAATATCCTCATTTCTAAGGAGTCTATTATTGTTCCCAAGAAGGGAACCCTTGTTGACGGAGATAGAGAACTCTTTTCCACGTTCACTTTCCATCCGTGAGATCTGAGAAAGGCCAGGACGATGTCCGTGTGAGCCTTTGCTTGAGGAAGGGACGACGCTTGAATCAGAATGTCGTCCAAGTAAGGTACTACAGCAATGCCCCTTGGTCTTAGCACAGCTAGAAGGGACCCTAGTACCTTTGTGAAAATCCTTGGAGCAGTGGCTAATCCGAAAGGAAGCGCCACGAACTGGTAATGCTTGTCCAGGAATGCGAACCTTAGGAACCGATGATGTTCCTTGTGGATAGGAATATGTAGATACGCATCCTTTAAATCCACCGTGGTCATGAATTGAC
The DNA here is from genome assembly GCF_027579735.1 of Bombina bombina. NCBI lineage: Eukaryota > Metazoa > Chordata > Amphibia > Anura > Bombinatoridae > Bombina > Bombina bombina. The sequence continues at coordinate 542,056,480 of NC_069501.1, read as the reverse complement.
CTTCCTGGATGGAAGGAAGAATAGTTCGAATGGTTTCCATCTTGAACGATGGAACCTTGAGAAACTTGTTTAAGATCTTGAGATCTAAGATTGGTCTGAACGTTCCCTCTTTTTTGGGAACTATGAACAGATTGGAGTAGAATCCCATCCCTTGTTCTATTAATGGAACAGGATGAATCACTCCCATTTTTAACAGGTCTTCTACACAATGTAAGAATGCCTGTCTTTTTATGTGGTCTGAAGACAACTGAGACCTGTGGAACCTCCCCCTTGGGGGAAGTCCCTTGAATTCCAGAAGATAACCTTGGGAGACTATTTCTAGCGCCCAAGGATCCAGAACATCTCTTGCCCAAGCCTGAGCGAAGAGAGAGAGTCTGCCCCCCACCAGATCCGGTCCCGGATCGGGGGCCAACATTTCATGCAGTCTTGGTAGCAGTGGCAGGTTTCTTGGCCTGCTTTCCCTTGTTCCAGCCTTGCATTGGTCTCCAAGCTGGCTTGGCTTGAGAAGTATCACCCTCTTGCTTAGAGGACGTAGCACCTCGGGCTGGTCCGTTTCTACGAAAGGGACGAAAATTAGGTTTATTTTTTGCCTTGAAAGGCCGATCCTGAGGAAGGGCGTGGCCCTTACCCCCAGTGATATCAGAGATAATCTCTTTCAAGTCAGGGCCAAACAGCGTTTTCCCCTTGAAAGGAATATTAAGTAGCTTGTTCTTGGAAGACGCATCAGCCGACCAAGATTTCAACCAAAGCGCTCTGCGTGCCACAATAGCAAACCCAGAATTCTTAGCCGCTAACCTAGCCAATTGCAAAGTGGCGTCTAGGGTGAAAGAATTAGCCAATTTGAGAGCATTGATTCTGTCCATAATCTCCTCATAAGGAGGAGAATCACTATCGACCGCCTTTATCAGCTCATCGAACCAGAAACATGCGGCTGTAGCGACAGGGACAATGCATGCAATTGGTTGTAGAAGGTAACCCTGCTGAATAAACATCTTTTTAAGCAAACCTTCTAGTTTTTTTATCCATAGGATCTTTGAAAGCACAACTATCCTCTATGGGTATAGTGGTGCGTTTGTTTAAAGTGGAAACCGCTCCCTCGACCTTGGGGACTGTCTGCCATAAGTCCTTTCTGGGGTCGACCAAAGGAAACAATTTTTTAAATATGGGGGGAGGGACGAAAGGAATACCGGGCCTTTCCCATTCTTTATTAACAATGTCCGCCACCCGCTTGGGTATAGGAAAAGCTTCTGGGAGCCCCGGCACCTCTAGGAACTTGTCCATTTTACATAGCTTCTCTGGGATGACCAACTTGTCACAATCATCCAGAGTGGATAATACCTCCTTAAGCAGAATGCGGAGATGTTCCAACTTAAATTTAAATGCAATCACATCAGGTTCAGCCTGTTGAGAAATGTTCCCTGAATCAGTAATTTCTCCCTCAGACAAAACCTCCCTGGCCCCATCAGACTGGGTTAGGGGCCCTTCAGAGATATTAGTATCAGCGTTGCCATGCTCTTCAGTATCTAAAACAGAGCAGCCGCGTTTACGCTGACAAGTGTTCATTTGGGCTAAAATGTTTTTGACAGAATTATCCATTACAGCCGTTAATTGTTGCATAGTAAGGAGTATTGGCGCGCTAGATGTACTAGGGGCCTCCTGAGTGGGCAAGACTCGTGTAGACGAAGGAGGGAATGATGCAGTACCATGCTTACTCCCCTCACTTGAGGAATCATCTTGGGCATCATTGTCATTATCACATAAATCACATTTATTTAAATGAATAGGAATTCTGGCTTCTCCACATTCAGAACACAGTCTATCTGGTAGTTCAGACATGTTAAACAGGCATAAACTTGATAACAAAGTACAAAAACGTTTTAAAATAAAACCGTTACTGTCACTTTAAATTTTAAACTGAACACACTTTATTACTGCAATTGCGAAAAAACATGAAGGAATTGTACAAAATTCACCAAAATTTCACCACAGTGTCTTAAAGCCTTAAAAGTATTGCACACCAAATTTGGAAGCTTTAACCCTTAAAATAACGGAACCGGAGCCGTTTTAAACTTTAACCCCTTTACAGTCCCTGGTATCTGCTTTGCTGAGACCCAACCAAGCCCAAAGGGGAATACGATACCAAATGACGCCTTCAGAAAGTCTTTTCTAAGTATCAGAGCTCCTCACACATGCGACTGCATGCCATGCCTCTCAAAAACAAGTGCGCCACACCGGCGCGAAAATGAGGCTCTGCTTATGCTTTGGGAAAGTCCCTAAGTAATAAGGTGTCTAATACAGTGCCTGCCGATATTCTTATATCAAAATACCCAGATAAAATGATTCCTCAAGGCTAAATATGTGTTAATAATGAATCGATTTAGCCCAGAAAAGTCTACAGTCTTAATAAGCCCTTGTGAAGCCCTTATTTATGATCGCAATAAACATGGCTTACCGGATCCCATAGGGAAAATGACAGCTTCCAGCATTACATCGTCTTGTTAGAATGTGTCATACCTCAAGCAGCAAGAGACTGCATACTGTTCCCCCAACTGAAGTTAGTAGCTCTCAACAGTCCTGTGTGGAACAGCCATGGATTTTAGTTACGGTTGCTAAAATCATTTTCCTCATACAAACAGAAATCTTCATCTCTTTTCTGTTTCTGAGTAAATAGTACATACCAGCACTATTTCAAAATAACAAATTCTTGATTGAATAATAAAAACTACAGTTAAACACTAAAAAACTCTAAGCCATCTCCGTGGAGATGTTGCCTGTACAACGGCAAAGAGAATGACTGGGGTAGGCGGAGCCTAGGAGGGATCATGTGACCAGCTTTGCTGGGCTCTTTGCCATTTCCTGTTGGGGAGGAGAATATCCCACAAGTAAGGATGACGCCGTGGACCGGACACACCTATGTTGGAGAAAAGAAAAATATTTTATGTAAAAGTATCCAACTTATTTACCATTTAAAATCTTGACATAAGTGTTTGACAGTAAATCTTTCCGCTTTGACTTTAAAGCGCAAATCCCCAAAAAAAAATTCATATAATTGTATTCATAGTGAACTGGATATAAATTAGTCATTCCACAACAAATTATCATCTTAGATTGTATATAATAAAAAAGAGCACACCTTGAGAAATGTTAGGCTTTGTACCACCGATGCTAAAACAAAATATATTGACATACACATTACCCATCAGTTAACTGTAAAAAGCATTGCATTGCAATATGGTGTCTTTGCCTGAAGATTACAGCCTTTCAAATTAGGAGTGGTAGGGGATTGAGTCTAAGGACTGACAATATATTTTAGAACTGTGTTGATTCAAGCCCTGACTCATTGTAGCAATCCTGTTTGCCCTGTACTGGTGCACTTTCATTTACACAAGGTTGTTTTTTTTTTATTATCCCATTTGTAAATTTAATTTATATATCAGTCTTTCTGTATGTGTTTACCTTTCACATGATGCACAATTGTCACTATATGCTGAGCAAACAGTTCAGAGGGACTCCGCTGAGGCTGTGCAGATTGAATATGTTGAAATATAGACTTGAATTCCAGATCTTTTTTGCTACCATGGACAAGGTCACGAGACAACTTTCTTTCATGAGCCAGTATTCCACTTGGACTGCAAAAGAAAATGGGAAAAAAAAAAAAAAATTATGCTTACCTGATAATGTTCTTTTCTTCCGATGGAAAGAGTCCATAGCTGCATTCATTACTTTTGGGAAAATAAGAACCTGGCCACCAGGAGGAGGCAAAGACACCCCAGCCAAAGGCTTAAATACTCCTCCCACTCCCCTCATCCCCCAGTCATTCTGCCGAGGAACAAGGAACAGTAGCACCCCACATAAAAGACGGGTGGGGAGCTGTGGACTCTTTCCATCAGAAGAAAAGAAAATGATCAGGTAAGCATAATTTATGTTTTTCTTCCTAAATGGAAAGAGTCCACAACTGCATTCATTACTTTTGGGAAAATACCCAAGCTATACTGAATGCCAAAACGGTAGGGTACAATAGGCGGCCCATTCTGAGGGCACCAGGCCTGAAAACCACTACCCAACAAAAAAAAAACCTCCTTCGTCCAAAGCAGAGAAAAACAGAAAGGGAAAAGGTGCCAAGGACACTGACCATCAGATAGCCCGAAAGCCTAGGTAGAGACAGCAACACCACACACAACTGAGCCAACAGTCCTCGAGAAGACACCATCGCCCAACAGTCGGTCCCCCACAACACACCCTTTACTAGCAAAGAGAGCCTCCCCTGAAACTCCCAAAGGAATAAGGCAAGGAAGAACCAAATGGGAACTGAAAGGTTACCGCAAACTCCATAAAAGGAAAACCCCCCAACAAAACCAAGCTCACAAGACCTAAAAGGGTCCTGACAGCAAGGGGAGGCAACGCCCAATACAAATAGAAACCACAAGGTTTAGAATCGGTAGCAGAACAGAAAAAAAGTTCTCCCAACATCCTGCAAAGGATTGGAACAGCTAGCTAGCACTCAGTCAAGGCGCAAACAGCTGTAGCTGGTTTCAAAGGGCAACCATTCACTTGCCAGGCAGCAAGTCAACCAGCGCCTAGGAACTGAAAACGGAGACCAAACATCATCCGAACTCAGAACCCTGAGGAGTTCTGGCAAAATTACATGTAACAGACCCAGACGAGGTAAACACCTGAGTCAAGAACACGCAGCCATCCTCAGGGTGACAGAAGAAATGCTTGCTAGAAGCGGCTACCAAAATGCAGAGTGCTAAACCTCCATTACAGAAGGCACACTTTAGGCAACCGAAACCGCCAGACCTACACATAGGTCTCAGGACCTACCTCCAGCCGGGCCAGCCCAAGCATCGGCAGGTCTGAAACCAGGGGCCAGAAAAACCCCAGTCTCAAACAACAAACGAAAAAAATGGCACAGCCATTACAATAGTGCTCGGGTGCCGACCAGAAATACCACATGGAGACCGTCGACAGGCCGTAGACCTAGAAGGTCTAGCTAAAGGCTTAACAGACTCAAGGCGGAGCCAGCAACTCTCCAAATGGACAGAACAACCCAGAGAGCGTACCTCTCTCCGAAATAGGTTAACCCGTCTGTCCTAACCACCTGAAGCCAGGAGAAGCCCTAAGACAGGGACCAAACTTCCAAAAGAAGGACATAAGACCCAACCCCCCCCCCCGGGATGGAAGGACAGAGCATCTGCCACCAGGACACAGCCGTAGGCTGAACCGAGAGAACAAATCTCCAATGCCCTGACCTGGAAGGAATCCCCTGAAGATCTAACTGGCTAGCACACAGACAAGGTGCCATAGCTGCAGTGGTTCCACAACGAACCCCTTTGCTTGCAGAGCAGCGAAGTCATCACACTATTTCAGCAAGCCAACCAAAGGAAACCGACCATAGGCAAAAGGCAAGCCCAGGGGGCATCGGCACCCAGAAATACCTGGTCTACTGAATCAGATCAACTAGCCAAACCAAAAGGACACCCCCCAAGTTTCCTGGAACTGGGGAACCCCGGGATAAACAGGACTAAGAAAAAACTTAAACGGCACCTGACACCCACAATGGGGCACTCACCACCTCCTAGAACCAGACTAATTGTTCAGTCGCCACATGGTCAGGAATGCGGAAAGGTGGACCGTACAGTCCAAAAAAAGCACGCCCAACCATAAGGTTGCGTCACTTCCAAAGGCCTTTATGTTCAAAGCCAAGAGCCCAGTTAACACTACACATAAGCAGATTGAATAACAAACATGATTTAAAAAAAACCCTGTTCAATAATCCCCCTCGGGAGATATTAACCCTCGATTCCAAGATACCAAAGGAGCCTCAGTGAGGCCCTATAAATATACTTAAGTCCTGCAAGATAGTTCCTTACGGGAAACATTAATAAGTTATAGTACATTCTGATGAAGTAAAATGAAACAATCTTACCGAAATCTATGCCGTGGAACAGGAACAGGCACTTCAAGTGTGACGAATAGTAGCAGCGCCTCCGCCATGGATTTGAGAGACTAAAGCAGGCAGCGAAGCGAAGTTCGACAACACTGATTGCTTGTGGAGCTGTTAATAGGAGTCAGGATGGTTTCGCAGAAAGACTCTCCCAGCATCTCCGGACTCTAACTTTCATCCAGGCCCTCAATGAGAGACTGATAGGATTACTTAAAACTTCCATCCCATGTCGAAGAGTACTACCCACCATAAGAGACAAAACAAACTTCTGACACTTCTCTGCCAACCTCCTGGGACGAAAGTCAAAGAATGACTGGGGGTTGAGGTGAGTAGGAGGAGTATTTAAGCCTTTAGCTGGGGTATCTTTGCCTCCTCCTGGTGGCCAGGTTCTTATTTTCACAAACGTAATGAATGCAGCTGTGGACTCTTACCATTTAGGAAGAAAAGTGGTGGTGGGGGGGTTGTTTTTTTTTTAATTAAATCTTATTAGGATAATAAGAATATAGTATAACAAACATTATTTGTAAATGTAAATCTTACAGATAAATTGACAAATGAAAACCAGAAACATTAACAAATGACCAACGTACCTGAAATAATTTACAAAATCAAAAAAATTAATCAGTTTATAAATATTTATACATATTTCCTTCCTTTCCCTACTTCCCCCTTTATTTCCACACAAAAAAACCAAACAACAACAAATATTACCTTTCTGATTACAGTACTGTACATTCTTTACAAGGGTACTATGTATACAAAAGTATTAAGAATGATATAAAACTACATTTAGGTTGCATGTATAAGCTGTATAATGAGATGTAAATATTGCCTAAATACATCTCTCCACAATGTACTTTCTAAGCAACTCGACACCCACCTGGTTTCGGCAGACTACCAGGCTATCACTGAAGAGCTGGAGTTCGGCTAGAGACGTTTTAAGTTAAATGTTTTCTCTCTGCCACAGTTTAGCCTCAACTATGCTTCGGTTTAATGTTGGTTCAGCTTCTTGGCAACCTTCAATTTAGGACAGAAAACAGAGAAGGCCTAGCACTTACTGCAGAACGGGTGCACGCTACGGGGGTCCTGCACATGCCCCAAAGTAGAATCAATCAATAGGAAGTAACAGCCCCAGTCGGTATATTTCAATATTCATTTATTAGAGACATCACATAGAACACATAACGTTTCGGTCAACACCTGACTAATGATTATGGCAGGTGTCGACCGAAAAGTTGTATGTGTTCTATGTGATGTGTCTAATAAATGGATATAGAAATATACTGACTGGTGCTGCTACTTCCTATTGATTGAACCTTCAATTTAGGGACAAGTTCTACTTTGGTTTATACTGATGATTACATATACACCTCTTTTAACCTGTCATATTTAAATGTATTAATAAGTCTGCTTATAGATTTAACCTACAATATCATAACCTCTATAACATATTATGCCAGACATTAACAGTGTTAGACTAGTTATTAAAGGGATATGAAAACCAATTTTTTTCTTTCGTGATTCAGATAGTGCATGCAATTTTAAACAACTTTCTAATTTACTCCTAATATTCTTCATTCTCTTGGTATCTATTTTAAAAAGCAGAATGTAAAGCTTACGAGCCACCCATTTTTTTGTTCAGCACCCTGGGTAGAGTATGCAGATTGGTGGCTACAATTTATGTTTATATTTTCTCTGCTTTTTCACTTCTCATTTGTATCCTCAATAAAAAAAAAAAAAATTTTATTGACACTTGGTCCCATCCCCTCGCCGAACGGTCACATTTTACATGCAAATATTTAAGAAAGAAAATGTAAGCATACCTGATAAATTTGTTTCTTTCCGGATATGGTGAGTCCACGTCGTCATCAATTAGTGGGAATTTCACTCCTGGCCAGCAGGAGAAGGCAAAGAGCACCACAGCAAAGAAATGGAAAAAGGTATTACACAAAGGTGTAGAGGTGCCTGAAGGTTTTAGTCAAAAACAAATATGTCTTATTATTCGTTTTGCTTATGAGACCGCTGGTCAGCAGCCTCCTGAGAGAATTACAGCTCATTCCACAAAGGCTGTTTCCTCTTCCTGGGCTTTCAAAAATGAAGCTTCTGTGGAACAGATTTGCAAGGCTGCAACTTGGTCCTCTCTACATAAGTTTTCAAAATTTTACAAATTTGATACTTTTGCCTCGGCTGAGGCTTCTTTTTGGAGAAAGGTTCTTTAAGCGGTGTTGCCTTCTGTTTAGGTCTGCCTGTCTTTTTCCCTCCCTAGTCATCTGTGTCCTCTAGCTTGGGTATTGGTTCCCACTAGTATTCACCATATCTTAAGAAAATAAAATGTATGGTTAACTGATAAATTTGTTTCTTTCCGGATATGGTGAGTCCACGACCCCACCCTTCAATTTAAAATGAAAGTAAATCCTAGCGTTTTACAAATTTACTATTGAAACAAATAAAGTGCACTTTCATTCATGAAGTATAAGATACTTCATGTAGAACGATCCTTTATTTGATTCAATCGATCACCGTTTTTAGCCACTACAGAAAAAAAAATTTTTGGCTAAGCGGTGACATTTTCACCTCTTAGCCAATAGCCGTGCGGTAATTCTGGCTTGGCGCCAATGGGAGCCGGATTTACCGCACTGCTATTGGCTCTTTTCATGAAGTATCTTATATTTCATGAATGAAAGTGCCCTTTATTTAACTGATGCTCTCTCCTGCTTGATATGAGCAATGACTTGTGGAAGGAGAGCAAATGGAGGAAACAAGTATGCTAGACTGAAATTCCAAGGAACCGCCAGACCATCTATCAAGAGAGCCTGCGGATCTCTTGACCTTGATCCGTACCTTTGAAGCTTGGTGTTCTGCCGAGATGCCATCAAATCCAACTCTGGCACCCCCCATTTGAGGGTTAACCTGGGGAACACTTCCGGATGGAGAGCCCACTCCCCAGGATGAAATGTCGGTCTGCTCAGGAAATCCGCTTTCTAGTTCACTCCTGAAATGTGGATGGTAGACAGACAGCAATTGTGAGCTTCCTCCCAGTGAACAATTAGAGCAACCTTCTTCATGGCTAAGGAACTCCGAGTTCCTCCCTGGTGGTTGATGTAAGCCACTGAGGTGATATTGTCTGACTGGAACCTGATAAACTGGGCTAAGGACAACTGAGGCCAAGCCATCAGAGCATTGTAAATCGCTCAATTCCATGATGTTTATGGGGAGAGCAGACTCCTCCCGAGTCCACAGTCCCTGAACCTTTAACGAGTCCCAGACTGCTCCCAAGCCCTGCAGGCTGGCGTCCTTGGTCACAATCACCCAGGAAGGTCTTTGGAAGCCAAATCCTAAAAAAGCCACCACGGGAGAGAGTCTCTGGTCGACTGATCTACATCTATCCTCTGCGACTGATCAGAATGATCCTCATTCCATTGTCTGAGCATGCATAACTCCAGCTCTCTCAAATGGAATCAAGCAAAAAAGATATGTCCATTGAAGCGCGCATCAGACCGAATACCTCCATACATTGAGCCACTGATAGCTGAACAGTAGACTGCAGAGCGAGGCAAGAACTTCGAAATTCCTGACCTCTGTCAGAAATATTTTCATAGATAGGGAATCTATTATAGTCCCGAAGAAAACTACTCTTGTAGCTGGAACAAGGGAACTCTTTTCCAGATTCACTTTCCATCCGTTAGAACGTAAAAAAAACAACAAAAAACAACAAGATCTCTGTATGAGTTTGCTTGTTGAAAAGATGGCGCCTAAACAATGTGTCGTCCAGGTAGGATGTCACTGCAATTCCCCGAGACCGGATCACTGCCAAGAGAGCCCCCAGAACTTTCGAAAAAATTCTGGGAGCTGTAGCAAGAACAAACGGAAGAGCCACAAAGTGTTTGTCCAGAAAGGCGAATCTCAGGAACTTGTGATGATCCCCGTCAATGGGAGCATGAAGATACGAGTCCTTCAGATCTATGGTCGTCATGAACTGACCCTCTTGGACTAAAGGCAGAATGGAACGAATAGTTTCCATTTTGAAGGACGGTATTCTGAGAAACTTGTTTAGACACTTCAGGTCTAGAATAGGTCTGAAAGTTCCCTCTTTTTGGGAACCACAGATTTGAATAGAAACCTAGGCCCTGTTCCTCTACTGGAACTATCACTCCAAGGAAGGAAAGATCCTGAACACATTTCAAGAACGCCTCTCTATCTGGTCTGCAGATAATCTTGAGGAGAAACATGGGAGGAAAGTCCTTGAAATCTATTTTGTAACCTTGAGATACTATGTCCACAGCCCAGGCATCTGGGACATCTCGTATCCATGCCTGAGAAAACTAGATCGGGGGCAAACCCTTTATGATGATTGGAAGAGGAAGACTTTTCTTTAAAGTTACGAAACGAAAATTACTCTGACATCCTTTAGGTCTATTCTTATCTTGTGGTAGAAAATACCTTTTTCCACCCGTGATATCAGAAATTATTTCTGCCAGACCAGGTCCAAACAAGGTCTTACACTTGTAAGGAATCGCCAGAAGCTTGGAAATAGAGGTAACATCGGCTGACCAAGATTTCAGCCACAATGCCCGGCGAGCAAGCACAGCGAAGCCAGATATCTTGGCTCCCAGCTTAATAACCTTCATGGTAGCATCAGAAATAAAGGAATTGTCTAGCTTAAGAGCCTTAATCCTGTCTTGAATCTCCTCTAAGGGAGTGTCTACTTGAAGAGATTTAGTTAAGGCGTCAAACCAATGGGATGCCGCACTTGACAGTGGCAATATACACTGCAGGTTGTCATTGGAGACCTTGATGGACATACATCTTCAAATAAGCCTCCAGCTTTTTGTCCATTGGATCCTTAAAAGAGCAGCTATCCTCAATAGGAATAGTAGTTCTTAGCCAGAGTAGAAATGGCCCCTTCTACTTTAGGCACCGTATGCCATGACTCTGTAATGGAGTCAGCGACAGGAAACATCCTTTTAAAAGACAGGAGATGGGGAAAAAGGTACCCCTGGTTTCTCCCATTACTGTGCTATAATCTCCGTAGCACGGTCTGCCACAGGAAACACCTCCACCGAGGAAGGAACATCAAAGTATTTATTAAGTTTACTAGATTTCTTAGGGTTAACGATAGGAGTATCGGAGTTGTCCAAAGTAGCCAAAACTTCCTTTAACAGTACACAAGTGTTCAAGCTTAAATCTGAAGGTTACAACTTCAGCATCAGAAGAAGGAATCATACTGTTCGAATCTGAGATTTCACCCTCAGAAGCTACCGACGTAACTTCCTCATCAAATTTATGAGAAAGGGCAACTTGAGTAGCAGAAGCAGGAACTTTATTATCTGAATCTCTATTTTTTCTCTTGCGTTTTCCTTGTAGCATAGGAATGGCAGCTAATGCCGCAGAAGATACCTGGGCAGCAATTGCTGCTCGCAAATAAACTCCTCCAGGAGATTGAGAGGAACCGCAGTGCACTGCATGTGACACCATGGCTTGGGACGTAAGAGGAGAAAGCTGTGGCATTGCCTGAACAGCATCATCCTGAGAGACTGTTGGCTCAAAAACAAGAAGTTTATCTCTATTCTTTAAAGTCCTATCTATGCATGAGGAACAAAATTGCAAGGGGGCGAAATAATTTGATTATCCAAACAAAGCAGACAACTGTCTATAAGAACAGCATCCTGTTACATAAGGTAAAA